>NW_027010869.1:0-27973 GCF_036934945.1 Oncorhynchus masou masou | reverse complement strand
AGAGAGGCTGAATGTGAGTATGTGAGGTGAAGGGGGAGTTTTAGGGGAGCGTACCATGGGCGGCGTCCGTACGCAGCAGCGGCCACGCTCATCTGGGGGGAGATGTGGAGGCCGGCGTAGACCCCGGGGCTGGTCAGGGAGCCGTTCATCTCGTGGTGGCCCATCATGGCGAAGGGCGTGGCGTAGGAGCCAGCTATGGACAAAGGGGTACGCAGGGCTGGAGCAGCTAGAGGGAGGGAGGAGAGAGACCGTAAGAACAACTGATTCTGTCATAGGCAAATGGGCAGACCTACAAGGAAGTGGTTAGCGGGCGAGTGTGTTTGTATACATGTGGGTATGAGTGTGTGTGTGGACTCACCCAGTGCCTCCATGCCCGAGGGCTTGCCCATGATGGGCCGTAGACCAGGGGTGGTGCTGGTGCCTGGTGTGGGGGCATCGTTACGAGGTGTGGGGGTGTTAGACTTCAGGCCCGGCGTGGATGACTTGTCATTCTGACAGAGAGACTTGGTGTGATTAATGTTGCTTTATTCCAGCGTGTTCCATTGCAATTCTAAATGATGTCAATCACAAAGCAATAGAACCCCAACCCACCCAACCAGATCGCTGGCGACCCACCCAACCAGATCGCTGGCGACCCACCCAACCAGATCGCTGGCGACCCACCCAACCAGATCGCTGGCGACCCACCCAACCAGATCGCTGGCGACCCATCCAACCAGATCGCAGATTGCTCCAACCAGGCAACCCCCCCCCCCCAAAACAAAATGATTTCAACTGGCAACCCACCCAAACAAACTTGCGACCCCCACTCCCCCCAAACGAACTGAAATCAACTTGCACCCCCCAAACAAATTTTATTAACTGGCAACCCCACCCAAGCAGCTACCAAGAGACAGGGAAATGAGGACAATTAAAAAGGGGAAGACCAATAACATGTATGAGAGAGAGAGAAAGACACACAGAAAACACAGACACACAGACACACAGACAGAGACAGGAAGACAGAGGAGACACAGAGAGACACACAGACACAGAGACACAGAGACACAGAGACACAGACAGACAGAGACAGACAGAGACAGACAGAGAGACAGAAAGACAGAGAGAAAGACAGAGACAGAGGGAAAAAGACAGAAAAAAGACAGAGAGACAGAGAGAGACAGACAGAGAGAGAGAAAGACAGAGACAGAGAGAGAAAGACAGAGACAGAGAGAGAAAGACAGAGACAGAGAGAAAGACAGAGAGAGAGAGAGAAAGACAGAGAGAGAGAGAAAGACAGAGAGAGAGATGGAGGGTGGGACAGAGCAATGGAGGGTGGGACAGTCAATTGCCCCCCCGGTTTATTTACGATCCGGGGCTGGGAAAGCAATGAACATTTATTCTGCCTGCCATAAAGGATATTGAAAGGAGCAGAGCACTGTGTGTCTCCTCTCCAGCCCCCCAACCCTCATTCAGCAGTTTAATCGCTACACTTCCTCCCATGTATGAGCCGCTCACACTCACCCCTTGTCTATCGTTTTCCCCTACCCCCTCCTTTCCCGTTTCTCACACACACACTCACGTGGGCGTGGTCCTTGGCTTTGGAGGAGGGCGTGCTGCCGGAGGAGGCCACGGAGGCGGGGCTGTTGGGGGCGTCCTTCTTTAGGGCCCGTGATTTGTCCAGACCGTTTTCTGGAGGAGAATGGGCGGGGCTGGCTCTGGGAGTGGCTGGGTCCTAGAGAGAGAACAAGAGAAAAATGGTGAGTGAGAGGAAGAGAGCAGGAGAACGAGGAAATGGAGGAGTGGAAACACACTGGAACATGTACATGAAGGTCAAACAAACCCAGGCCACATGTGCAAACACAGATACTTAGTTTCTCCTCTGTCTATGTCACACTAGGGGTTCCATCCCCTCTAGGTTTCTGTGAAAAGCATTTCTTTGTATAAGCATGTCTTAGTACAATAAAGGTTTTCTTTGGTACACATACACATAAGTGGATGTTACACACAACCCCGTTTTCTTCTTTATGTTAGGGGAGGTTACCCCGGTGACCTGAGAGAGGGTGTGACAGCTGTTAAGGTCTCTGTCAGCCCTGGTTCCTCAACAAAGACATCAGTGTTCAGTCACTAGCTACCAGAGAGACCGGGTGGAATGTGGCTCTGCAACTCAACCACACTAACATACCAACACACTCATAAGTGGCCACTCAAACACACACATGCAAGGGACCAGCTGCTCTCACCTCATTGGACACATCCACCACCAGGTCGTCACTTTTGTCTCCGTCGCTATCCTGTTGAGAGACAGTGTTAGACAGTGACCACACTTATACCAGAGTGTGTGAGCAGTACTTCTCCTTTTTAAAGGTGCTGTATGTATGCGTGTATGTGTATATATGTGTATATATATATATATACACGTGTGTGTGTGTGTGTGTGTGTGTGTGTGTGTGTGTGTGTGTGTGTGTGTGTGTGTGTGTGTGTGTGTGTGTGTGTGTACTCCCACTCACGTATCTGCTCATAGCGTCCTTCTCCTCCACCTTGCGTTTCTTGGAGTCCATGCTATAATCAGAGGAACTGCGGTGTTTGTCGCTGGCTGCACGCAGGCTGTCTGACGGAGACACCGAGTTATTCTGGAACAACACAGACAGACGAGGAACCATGTCAGTCACAGGAGGCTTCCCATGTAACAAAACATCCAGGACAAAAGTGCTCTGTTTGTTTAGGTCTTGTAGTGTGTCTTGTAGTGTGTCTTTGTGCTGTAGAGACAGCCATCTTAGAGGGGACAGCTGCCAGGCCACCGATAGGGCTTTACCAAAGTCCTTCAAACACACACCCCTTGACAGAGCTAAACCTCCCGCCAGAGTAGAGGACATTAACAAGCACCATGATGCATTAAGTGAGGGACAGGGAGTGAGGGACAGGGAGTGAGGACATGACTGAGGAGACAAACTGCACAGACTCATCTTCTACCAGGCTTCCATTGACTGAGGCTGTTGACACACAATGCAAACAATGCAGAACTTGTTTTCCTGTCCTCCTCCTGCTATCCCTCCAAAACACACACACACACACACACACACACCATCAGAAAGGAAAACACCAGGTGAACAGTGGTTCTTTCTCCAGAGCTGCTGGGCTGAACGGATGACTGCTGGAGAGTGGACTGGTGTGGTGAGTTCTGACCTCACACAGGTCAGCACCTTGCCAGGACCACTCAGTGGTTATACAGTACAAAAACAAGTAGCGGGGAGGGACAGGAAACTTCCTAAACCACAGGGATTGAATGACAGGAGAGACTCAATGAGTGACTGAGAGCACAGAAGGAACGTTGACAAAGAGCAAACAAACAGAAAAAAGTAGAGCAGGAAAGTTGTCGAAAAAGTAGAGCAGGAAAGTTGTCGAAGAAGAGGGAGTGAATGAGAAAAAAGCTGGCATCCAATGCAGCTGGCATCCAATGAGGGGCCAGTAGTGAGGAAGCTGGCATCCAATGAGGGGCCAGTAGTGAGGAAGCTGGCATCCAATGAGGGGCCAGTAGTGAGGAAATGCTGGTATCCAATGAGAGGCCAGTAGTGAGGAAGCTGGCATCCAATGAGGCCAGTAGTGAGGATCCAATGCTGGCATCCAATGAGGCCAGTAGAGAGAAGCTGGCATCCAATGAGAGGCCAGTAGTGAGGAAGCTGGCATCCAATAGAGAAGGCACTGACCAGTAGGTGGCTGGCACTGGGTGGCACTGGGCCCTCCATGCCAAGCCCACACACTCATTCAGCCTTTCCTTACCCACAGAGACGACAAGAGCTGCCCATTTTAACCCCTCACCCATGTCCCCTGGGAAAGAAGAAACGAACGACAGCGAGAGTAAGGAAATAAAAGTAGTGAGGAGAAAAGAAGAGACGAGGCCTTGTGGTTGGCAGACAGAACGAGAGAGGAGGATGTGGTTGGGCAGCGTTGGGGTGCCCCCTTCAGAAGGGCTTTCTAGGCAACATGCCCTCGTCTTGGCTGCTACATAAAGGAATCTGACTCTTCGTGACTAAGCCAAACCCTCCATTCTCCCCCTCCCCTTTCCCCCCATCCCGGCTCTAAATATGTACATGAATGTTGCCATTGTGGCTCCAAAATGCGCAGCTTCTCTTTTGGAGAGGATAAAAGGAGAGAGACAAATAGAGGTGGATTGGCCTGAGGGGTGGAAAGAGGAGGGGTGGTGGGGTGGGTAACTAGCTAGCTACCTCCCTCCCGGGCCCCCTCTCTCTGAGGTTGTGTGTGTTTTTGGTTTTACTATCCATGTGGGTATCAGAAGTCCTTAAGGTGTCAGCATGCTTCAGTTCGGCAGGCGGATAGCTGAAGTCGACAAGGCGAACGGAACGAGTGTGTTTGCATACTCCCTTAAAGACAGTCCCTTGAAAAAAAATTGGGGGGAAAAAAATGGCAATAGTACAGCTTGTCCATTCTGAGACACCGTAGCCAGTATACACTTCCTCAAGTCAGAGTTAACGGGCCTCGAGAAAAAATGTGCCCGAAAAGCCCCCACATTTTGTGATAGTACGTGTATGAACTCTTCTGAAGTGTTCCGTCTGGGAAGCAAGTCCTTTACAAGGATAGTACAAACAAGGACAATTCTGACAATTGGGGACATTTGGATGGCCCCCACAAGGGAGGGGTTAGGTTTCCAGTTCGGATTCCCTTTAAGGTTAGAATTAGGTTGAGGGCACATATCATTTGAATGGGAATACATGGTTTGGTCCCAACAAGGGAGGGGTTAGGTTTCCAGTTAGAATTAGGTTGAGGGCACATATCATTTGAATGGGAATACATGGTTTGGTCCCAACAAGGGAGGGGTTAGGTTTCCAGTTAGAATTAGGTTTAGGGCACATATCATTTGAATGGGAATACATGGTTTGGTCCCAACAAGGGAGGGTTAGGTTTCCAGTTAGAATTAGGTTTAGGGCACATATCATTTGAATGGGAATACATGGTTTGGTCCCAACAAGGGAGGGGTTAGGTTTCCAGTTAGAATTAGGTTTAGGGCACATATCATTTGAATGGGAATACATGGTTTGGTCCCAACAAGGGAGGGGTTAGGTTTCCAGTTAGAATTAGGTTTAGGGCACATATCATTTGAATGGGAATACATGGTTTGGTCCCAACAAGGGAGGGGTTAGGTTTCCAGTTAGAATTAGGTTTAGGGCACATATCATTTGAATGGGAATACATGGTTTGGTCCCAACAAGGGAGGGGTTAGGTTTCCAGTTAGAATTAGGTTTAGGGCACATATCATTTGAATGGGAATATCATGGTTTGGTCCCAACAAGGATAGTAAAACAACTCTGTCTGTCTAATACACAGTGTCTTTTTAAGGCCTGATTGACAGACTGGATAACCTCAGACGCCTCCTATCAGGTGACCTGAGACAACAGGACAGGAAGGGAGGAAGCGACAGAGGAGATGAGGGAGGGGAGTGGAGTTAGCATTAGCACTGCTAATCGCAGGGCCCAGTTTCATTCCCTTCAGACATGACTGCACCCATTCACGCTGCCCAGTCATTGGGAACCCAATCCCTGCGTTGTCGCAGCCGCCACCGAGTCGCTATCCCTGGCTATCAGAGAGATTTAATCTAGTCTAATAAACAGAGGCTTTAACAAGAGAAGAAGCCCGGGGGCAGGAGGGAGGAAAGAATTCACTATCTGTGTTCAGAAATATTTACTGGAAGTAGGCAGAGAGAGAGAGAGAGAGAGAGAGAGAGAGAGAGAGAGAGAGAGAGACAGAGAGCGACAGTATGAAACGATTGAGTATGAACAGAAAGGAGAGACAGAGAGAGACGAGAGATGAACAGAAAGAGAGAAGACAGACAGACAGAGACAGACAGAACAAAACGACAGAAAGGAGACAGACAGAGAGAGACAGACATTTAGAACAAACCGACAAAAGGAACAGGCGCATTAGAAAACAAAGAGGCAGAATAAGGCTGGAGAGAAAGATGGAAGGAGTAAAAGGCAGGAGGAGGTAGGAGGGGTGGAGAGATGGGCGACAGTAAATCCTCTTAGGAGAGACGAGAGTCAAAGTCTCTTTTAATTGTGATGAAATTATAGAGCGGGCTAATCCTCGCCTGGTGACTGGAGTCATTTTCCACCTGGATTAGATAGTGTAGAGGGGGAAGCAGCACCAGCTCTATGAGCCAGACTCGGCTCCCCCAGTCATTATTTGATTGCAGAATAGCTTATACCAGACAAAACGTGTGTGTTCTACTGCAGGGATCAGGAATTGTACATTTATAACAAGGCGTGGTGTTTAAAGTCTATGCAAAGTGCCTTAGTCACCAAACAGACTGGCTCAAAATCAATGTCAAGGGAGGACAAGGTGGGTGAGAGAGGGTGAGAGAGAGGGTGAGAGAGAGGGCTGTGGAGATGGACGGGGGGGGCTCAGAAGAATAAAGGAGAACTTACCGTGCTCGACTCTCGTTCTTTTACCAGAGGGATCGCCAGGGGGGAGTGAAAGGATGACAGGCCAAGAGGGAGAAAGTGAAAAGAACGTTAGTACGAATAGCAACATGTATTGTGACTTAATGTGTTGCATTCACGAGAAAAATATATTTTTAAATACTTTGGTTTCACATTCAGACAAGTTAATTTAATGAGTGTTTACAGCCACTATGGTATGAGAGTACATGGACATCAGGCCACCCAACTCGTACTCAAACAAAATGAGCACAGAACCAAAATGGCTGTATTTTAGAGCCACAAATGCCCACTGAGCAGGGACAAAATGGCCGCAATATCAAACCACAATGCCTATTGTATGGATCCAAAATGGCCGCAATGCAGTGACACTGCACATTGAGCAGAACCACCTAACTATCCACACCCTTAAGCGCCTCACCTCTGTGCTCCAGGTCGTGGTTGTTCTTCTCGTCCTTGACGGAGGGCAGGTGGGCCTGGCTGCCCAGAGCGCCCAGCGCCAGCAGACCGGAGCCTGCCACGCCAGGGATGGGGGGTATGCCGGGGGGCTGTAGGCCCGAGGGGTGCGGGGGCATCTGGATGGGTGGCCCACCGTGGGCAGCGTGGGACAGGTGCTGAGCCTGGAGCTGCTGTTGCTGTTGGGGAACAAGACATAGGACAAGTGGGTCGGCTGGGAAGAGACCGGGGGACTGGATATACAACACATGAAGGGGGCTTAGTTCAGGTGGGCACAACGTTACACAAACTCTCAGAAATATGTACTGTCTAGAGCTGATGTCAATGCCACATTTCTAACTGCAGAGGTCTAAACGTGGCACTCCACTGGATAACAAGCCCTGGTACTGTGGTTTTCAAATCTCTTCTCCAGGAACCCCATGTTACTATTGTGTTTTAGAACAGAAGTAGTTCACCAAGTCAATGGCTTGATGATTAGTTGACAAGATGAATCAGGTGTGCTAGTTCTGGAAGAGATCAAATATATTAACCGGCTGGGGGTTCCCGAGGAGAGGTTTGAGAAACATTGTCCTAGTACATAAAGTTGTTAGTCTCCCTCCCCAATAACAGTCCTAAACCATGGGAAGCAGGGAGTTGGGGAGTTGAATTAAACTGCAGTTCTCATGTCTGTTAAAGACTAGTAGGTAACAACCATCCTTAGCAATAAGAACATCTTCCTCACAAATACCTCAGACTATTATGAGGGCCTGGGACACCCCGTATCCTTCACACACACACCCCCGTATCCTTCACACACACACCCCTCGTATCCTTCACACACACACACACACACACCACAGCCCCCGCCCCCCGCATCCTTCACACACACACACACCCCCATATCCTTCACACACACACTCCTCGTATCCTTCACACACACACACACACACACACACCCACACCCCCCCCCCGCATCCTTCACAAACCCCCCGTATCCTTCACACACACACACCCCCTCCCCGCATCCTTCACACACACCCCCGTATCCTTCACAAACCCCCGTATCCTTCATAAACCCCATCCTTCATAAACCCGCCGTATCCTTCATAAACCCGCCGTATCCTTCATAAACCCCCCGTATCCTTCACACACACCCACACCCCCCCCGCATCCTTCACACACACACCCCCGTATCCTTCACACACACACCCCCGTATCCTTCACACACACACCCCCCGTATCCTTCACACACACACCCCCCCGCATCCTTCACACACCCCCCCGCATCCTTCACACACACCCCCCGTATCCTTCACACACACACCCCCCGTATCCTTCACACACACACCCCGTATCCTTCACACACACCCCCCCGTATCCTTCACACATACACCCCCGTATCCTTCACACACACCCCCGTATCCTTCATAAACCCGCCGTATCCTTCATAAACCCCCCGTATCCTTCACACACGTCGTACTAAAGAAAGTCCAGCTCATTTTATGAACAGGATGCACTTGATACATACTGGATGAACTGCCCCCAAACACCAGCTGTCTGCAGCAATTAGTGAGAAGCACCCGGCAACACAACAACTGTTACCCGTCCAGGCTTCCTACTCGAAGATCTCTATTCTATGTGGACTGTTTTAGCAGACACTACAGACAAGAACGTGGACGGGGATGTATTCCCAGAGGGATGCACATAGGGTTAATTTCACACACGGCATGAACGCAGGTGAAAATAAAAACTGCAAACCCTTCAACACCCAACAAGCAAAGCCAGCCGCCCATCTCCTGGCCCCCTGGCAAAGCCTGTTAACAGGCAGAGAGGGAGGGACACAGACACTTAGCCCTCCCAAGAGCCTGTCAACGTTGGAGAGAGAGCGAGAGCAGGAGAGGGCAGAGAGAGAGAGAGAGCGAGAGACAGAGAGGGGAAGAGGGAGAGCGAGACGAGATCGACTCAGGGATCCAGACTAACAGGCGGGAGTTAAATAGCCACTCAGCTGAAAAGGGGAAGCGAGTGCTTTAAAACCAGGTTAAATAACACTTAGCACATCCATCATTTGTCAGTCCCAAACCAATCTATTGACCTTCCTGATAGCTAGCTGGGAGTATTATACCCCTGACCCATACTACTCATTAGAAGGAGAGGAGGGGAAAACACATACACAGAGCTTGTAAGCCTTTTAACAGTAAAGGTTGATCAAGTCTGGTCTCTTAACAATAGGCCTATTATCCAGTAGGCTCATTATCTGGAGCTGAGGGGCTGGCGGTATAGAATGGATGGAACCCACTTAGACAGGCAGGATTGTTCATCAATATTGTGCTGGTGGTGTGTGGAGCAGAGGCCTGTTTGTGTTAGGGAGGGAGGAAAAGGTTAGAGCAGAGAAGTCCCTGTTGAGGGTGCCTAATGAGGGAAGCATGCAGAGAAGCATCATCAAGAAGTCTCATTAAGGGCCCACCGAGGCGGACGAGGAGAAGAGTGAGGGATAGGGGAAATAAACGGCCCCCGATTCAATATTCCTGGATAAAGAGGTGACCGACTTCCTTTTACACGTATCTGTTTTCATCTGTGCAAATGACTCCAAATCTTAGCCGGGAGGGGATGAGCAGAGAAGAGACTATTAAAGCTAACAGGGCAAATCACAGCTCCCACAGACAGACTGTTAGTGTTGATTCCAGCTGACTCTATGAAAGAATAACTGGCTGGCAGACTACCTGACTAAAGAGCATAGAAACAAACGAGGCTGGGTTCCAATACTTTAAAGTGCTTCCTTTCCTGCACTGACCTTTTTTTGGATCAAGGAAAGCAAACAAAGGGAAGGAAGCCCATTTTCAGTATCGAGACATCCAATGCATGCTTTAGTTCCTGACTTCCTACCACACAGTGGTTATCTGTTGTTACAAAACCACTTGACATGCTAACAGTGGCAGCAATTCAAACAAACGTCAACCACATCTCTTCTCATTCCCTCCATCCATCCCTCTCCCAAACACTGACCATGAAGGCTGGGTAGACAGCATGTTGCTGTTGCTGTAGGAGTCAAAGAAAAAGGGTGGTAAGAGGAGGTAGCTGTGGCTAGGGAAGATCTCAATTGCACACTCAAGTCCTCTCTTCTTCTCAAAACCCATTGAGGAGGTCAGAGGGGAGGGACCTCTGGCTTTCTCATCCAATGGGTTTTAAGGAGACGAAGAGAGAGGACGCAAAGAGTACGCAATTGAGATCTTCCCTAGTTCTAGCTCAGTAATAATGCTAGCTATAGCTCCATGCTTGCTCATGCTAGATATAGCTCCATGCTTGCTAATGCTAGCTATAGCTCCATGCTTGCTCATGCTAGATATAGCTCTATGCTTGCTAATGCTAGCTATAGCTCCATGCTTGCTAATGCTAACCACAGGTGCATGCAATGCAGTACAGTTTGAGTGGTAAGGCTATGATAACACAATGTCCAAAGTGAAATGAACTGTGAGAACACATCGTTGGTCAGCAGTATGAGAGTCCTTCAAGGGGTCTGAGGTACCTGCAATGGCTGAGTTTCTTATGCCAGAATCACACAGTGGCGTGTATTAATTTGCTTTCAGGTGTTGAGTAGAAAAATATATTTAAAAATCAATTTAAAAAAATACTCATGAAATAAAATAGAGGGATAGGCATACACATACTGACGTATAGGGCAATATACAAGTCTGGTCTTACTAGCAGTCTAATTTCTGTATTCTTTAGACTGTGTAGTGTCCATTTAGCCAGTTTGCTACACTCCACCGAGATGAAAACCAAAGCCATATCTACGAGACATCTAATATGTAAATAATGAGGTACTAAAATGTACACAGAGGTTTGAGCCAATGTGACTGCAGACAAATGCCCTCTGTGTGAAAAAAGGGACACACTCAAACCAAATGGAAATGTGAATTTGACACTCAAATCTGCAGCAAAAAAAAACATGCAAAGTGAACGAGTGGGTCCTCCAATTAGAACATGTTTGGCCCAGAACAACAAAACGGGTGCTGGAATACATGTTTTACATGAATCGTGTGTCCAACAGATGACCATTTACATAGGGTTTACTAGATCAGATATGCAAAACACCAACAGTAATCCATCTGTTAACCATTGATGTTGCCTTTAGGTACAAATCTGGGATCAGCTTTCCCTGCCCAAATCCCAACTTTAACCATTGGGGTGGAAACTTGTTAAACTGGTCTTAGATCAGTGTCTGGGGGAAACTTCATCCTGCCCTGTTAACCTTTATCTAAGAACAAGGCAGTGCTAAAAAAGCTAGTATCTTTACACACAACCTAAGTGAATGGGCACCTAGTTTGTCTACATGGTAAGATTAACAATGAACAGATCCGTGATTACTTTGGAATGGGTTAACGTTCTGGAACACCATGTGCAAACTGTTTGTACACCAACTGTGCTGGTTGCCTGGAGAGCTAGATTAGTGCACCTGTGTTATGTGAAGCAATGGGAAACAGTGTGTAAACTGTTGTCTGTCCAGAGCTATATTACTGTATGAAACCATATAAACAGTTTGTATACAAACTGGCAGGTATGCAGTGTTGTAGTGGGGGTTGTAAACCCTGTTGGAATATGTTGTTTAGTGGAGCGCCCTCTCTCTCAGGTCACTCTGTGCCTGGGGAAGAGGACTGATTAGCAGGTAGTATATCTCCTGAGATAACACTGGCCTGGGGAGGGGAGACTGACTGACTACTGGGAAAGAAAATCTGACCCGGTCAGGGTGATTCGGTCAGGGTGCACTCTGTGTGTGTCGCTCCCTTTCTGGAGGACTGCTTGTGTGTGTGTCGCTCCCTTTCTGGAGGACTGGTTGTGTGTGTGTCGCTCCCTTTCTGGAGGACTGGGGTGTGTGTCGCTCCCTTTCTGGAGGACTGGTTGTGTGTGTGTCGCTCCCTTTCTGGAGGACTGGTTGTGTGTGTGTCGCTCCCTTTCTGGAGGACTGGTTGTGTGTGTCGCTCCCTTTCTGGAGGACTGGTTGTGTGTGTGTCGCTCCCTTTCTGGAGGACTGGGGTGTGTGTCGCTCCCTTTCTGGAGGACTGCTTGTGTGTGTGTCGCTCCCTTTCTGGAGGACTGGTTGTGTGTCCCTTTCTGGAGGACTGGGGGTGTGTCGCTCCCTTTCTGGAGGACTGGTTGTGTGTGTGTCCCTTTCTGGAGGACTGCTTGTGTGTGTGTCGCTCCCTTTCTGGAGGACTGGTTGTGTGTGTGTCGCTCCCTTTCTGGAGGACTGGTTGTGTGTGTCGCTCCTTTCTGGAGGACTGGTTGTGTGTGTGTCGCTCCCTTTCTGGAGGACTGGTTGTGTGTGTCGCTCCCTTTCTGGAGGACTGGTTGTGTGTGTCGCTCCCTTTCTGGAGGACTGGTTGTGTGTGTGTCGCTCCCTTTCTGGAGGACTGGGTGTGTGTCGCTCCCTTTCTGGAGGACTGGGTGTGTGTCGCTGGGTGTGTGTCGCCCTTTCTGGAGGACTGGGTGTGTGTCGCTCCCTTTCTGGAGGACTGGGTGTGTGTCGCTCCCTTTCTGGAGGACTGGGTGTGTGTCGCTCCCTTTCTGGAGGACTGGGTGTGTGTCGCTCCCTTCTGGAGGACTGGGTGTGTGTCGCTCCCTTTCTGGAGGACTGGGTGTGTGTCGCTCCCTTTCTGGAGGACTGGGTGTGTGTCGCTCCCTTTCTGGAGGACTGGGTGTGTGTCGCTCCCTTTCTGGAGGACTGGGTGTGTGTCGCTCCCTTTCTGGAGGACTGGGTGTGTGTCGCTCCCTTTCTGGAGGACTGGGTGTGTGTCGCTCCCTTTCTGGAGGACTGGGTGTGTGTCGCTCCCTTTCTGGAGGACTGGGGGTGTGTCGCTCCCTTTCTGGAGGACTGGGGGTGTGTCGCTCCCTTTCTGGAGGACTGGGTGTGTGTCGCTCCCTTTCTGGAGGACTGGGTGTGTGTCGCTCACCAATCTCGACCAACCATTTCTGCATGGACCTCATTTTGTGCACGGGGGCATTGTCATGCTGAAACAGGAAATGGACTTCTCTAAAGTGTTGCCAAAAAGTTGGAAGCACAGAATCATCTAGAATGTCATTGTATGATGTAGCAATTTGATTTCCCTTCACTGGAACCAAGGGTCCTGAACCATGAAAAACAGCCCCAGACCATTATTCCTCCTCCACCGAACTTTACAGTTGGCACTATGCAGTCGGGCAGGTAGTGTTCTCCTGGAATCCACCAAATCCAGATTCGTCCATCAGACTGCCAGATGGTGAAGCGTGATTCATATTTCCATTTATCCAGAGTCCAATGGTGGCAAACTTTACACCACTCCAGCTGATGCTTGGCACTGTGCATGGTGATCTTAGTCTTGTGTGCGGCTGCTTGGCCATGGAACCCCATTTCATGAAGCTCCCAACAAACAGTTATTGTGCTGAAGTTGCTTCCAGGGGCAGTTTGGAACTCTGTAGTGAGTGTTGCAACAGAGGACAGACGATTTTTATGCTCCTACAGCACTCGGCGGTCCCGTTCTGTGAGCTTGTGTGGCCTACCCCTTCGCGGCTGAGCCTTTGTTGCTCCTAGACCTTTCCACTCCACAATAACAGCACTTACAGTTGAACGGGGCAGCTCTAGCAGGGCAGAAATGAGACGAACTGACTTGTTGGAAAGGTGGCATCCTATGACAGTGCCACATTGAAAGTCACTGAGCTCTTTAGTAATGCCATTCTACTGCCAATGTTTGTCTATGGAGATTGCATGGCTGCATGCTCGATTTTATACACCTGACAGGTGTGGCTGAAATAGCCGAATCCACTGATTTGAAGTGGTGTCCACATATGTGTGTGTGTGTGTATTTGTATATTCTCTCTTCCTCTTCATCAGGGCTGAGTTAAGTCTATGGATCTTCTTTCTCAGACAAATTACTCTGCATTTGTGTCCCTCAGTGTAAAGATGACATAGTTGAGTCCCTTAGGTTTAAATTTAACCCTGTTAAATGTTTAAACTTCTGTCACTCTCCCTGTCAATTTAGTTTCTCCCTCTGATAGAAGTTTGTGTGTGATTGTGTGTGTATGTGCCTCCGTTTGACACTGGACATCGTTTAGTCAGACACGCACATCAACTAGCCAAACCCTGCTGGCTTCTGATTACCGTCAGATATTTAATGACCTCCCTCTTCATCCCTCGCTCTCTCCCCCACACAGTGGCAGCACGGAAATTGATTTCCTGCCATCTCTTCCTCCAACAAATAAAAGCCTGTTTTCATAGTGTTTGTGTGCCAAGCTGCCGAGCTCCACAGTCCTGCCGCTGCTTAATGGCAAAGGCGTGTCTGTCTGTCTGTCCGCTGGACAGTCAAATTAAACCACCTGGTGGCTGGAAGGAGAGGAGGAAGTAATTACCGTGGAAACGGGGGTCACAGTCTTGGCTCATTGCCTTAATTGAATTCCAATATCTGCCTCTGGCCGGCTTGACCCCACCTATGGGGCTATCAGCTAGGGGGTCAGCTAGCTAACCACTGCCTCTGGTTAGCCTGACCCCCTAGCTAAGTGCTTCAGGATAGCTACTGACAGCTAGTGGGTCACCTATGGGGCTGGATAGCTAATAGCTGGGGGTCAGCTAACTAACCACTAAGGGCTGCAGGATAGCGACAGCTAAGGTCTTCAGGATAGCTACTGACAGCTAGGGGTCAGCTAGCTAACCACTAAGGGCTTCAGGATAGCTACTGACAGTGGTTAGCTAGCTGACCCCCTAGCTAAGTGCTTCAGGATAGCTACTGACAGCTAGTGGGTCAGATAGCTAACCGCTAAGGGCTTCAGGATAGCTACTGATAGCTAGGGGGTCAGCTAACTAACCACTAAGGGCTGCAGGATAGCTACTGACAGCTAGGGGGTCAGCTAGCTAACCGCTAAGGGCTTCAGGATAGCTACTGACAGCTAGGGGGTCAGCTAACTAACCACTAAGGGCTGCAGGATAGCTACTGACAGCTAGGGGGTCAGATAGCTAACCGCTAAGGGCTTCAGGATAGCTACGGACAGCTAAGGGCATCTTCTAGCTCAAACTAGTAAAAACAGCTAGCATGTTAACTTTATATAATAGGGCGGAAGGAACAATAGATGTTCTAGGAACTTAGGAAGACGAGGTGTTGTCATTTCAGAGTGTTCAGATTCCCAGATGGGTCCGACTGCTCCTAGAAACACACAACACACTGGGCTTCTGGTCACCTCATCAGCAAGCCCCTGGTTAACTGGATCAGGTGTGCACGACTGGAATAGATCAAATAAGTGGAATGGGGAGAGCTTGGACTTTCAGGGTTAAGGGATTACTAGGTACAGGCTTATTATGATACAGCCACAACATGGTTAAGTTCTATGGCCTAGTTTCCATAGAGCTCTGAGATGGTGTGTGTGTGTGGGGAGAGGCTATAACAGTAAGTAATCTCAGCTTCAGGACACTACTGGTGAGCCTATAGAGGAATGAGAAGGCTGAGAGGTAGTGTTGAAGACTGCACTGGCTGGAGCCCCTTATCCAATTAAAAACACACCTTACTGGGAAAGTGGAATCAGTGCAAAGCCCCTGATCAGTGTTATCTGCCATCAGTGTTACAACCAACACCAGCCACTCTCTCGCATCTAACCAACACCAGCCACTCTCTCGGTCCACAACCAACACCAGCCACTCTCAGCCAGGTCTTTCGGTCCACAACCAACACCAGCCACTCTCTCGGTCCACAACCAACACCAGCCACTCTCTCGGTCCACAACGGTCCACAACCAACACCAGCCACTCTCTGTCGGTCACAACATCTCTCGGTCCACAACCAACACCAGCCACTCTCTTCCACAACCAACACCAGCCACTCTCTCGGTCCACAACCAACACCAGCCACTCTCTCGGTCCACAACCAACACCAGCCCACAACCAACACCAGCCACTCTCTCGGTCCACAACCAACACCAGCCACTCTCTCGGTCCACAACCAACACCAGCCACTCTCTCGGTCCACAACCAACACCAGCCACTCTCTCGGTCCACAACCAACACCAGCCACTCTCTCGGTCCACAACCAACACCAGCCACTCTCTCGGTCCACAACCAACACCAGCCACTCTCTCGGTCCACAACCAACACCAGCCACTCTCTCGGTCCACAACCAACACCAGCCACTCTCTCGGTCCACAACCAACCCAGCCACACAACCAGCCACTCTCTCGGTCCACAACCAACACCAGCCACTCTCTCGGTCCACAACCAACACCAGCCACTCTCTCGGTCCACAACCAACACCAGCCACTCTCTCGGTCCACAACCAACACAACCAGCCACTCTCTCGGTTCACAACCAACACCAGCCACTCTCTCGGTCCACAACACAACCAACACCAGCCACTCTCTCGGTCCACAACCAACACCAGCCACTCTCTCGGTCCACAACCAACACCAGCCACTCTCTCGGTCCACAACCAACACCAGCCACTCTCGGTCCACAACCAACACCAGCCACTCTCTCGGTCCAGCCATTGCAGGAACACCAGCCACTCTGGTCCAAACACCAGCCACTCTCACAACCAACACCAGACTCTTGCTGACTGAGCGACATACTGCTGACCAGTGGGATAGTATGTATAATTGAAGATAAATTAATCAAAACCACCATGGTAACTGGTAAATCAAATAGACAGTGCATCACATAAGGTACATCAACTCATAATGAAAAACCAGTGGGGACAGGGGCAACGCTGCACGTGGGAGGGGTATGGTGGTGACAGGGTGACACGCTGCAAGCGTGGCCCCTACCAGGACACGACAGTATCCTCTGGTGACATAGTCTGGCAAACCATCCCCCAGGACCAAAGATCCCCTACCAGGACACGACATCCTCTACCAGTAACCATCCTCTACCGGGACACTACAGTAACCATCCTCTACCACCAGTAACCATCCTCTACCAGGAACCATCCTCTACCAGGAACCATCTTCTACCAGGAACCATCCTCTACCAGGAACCATCCTCTACCAGGAACCATCCTCTACCAGGAACCATCCTCTATTCCTCTACCAGGAACCATCCTCTACCAGGACGCTAACCATCCTCTACCAGGGTATCCTACCAGTAACCATCCTCTACCAGGACACTACCCATCCTCTACCAGGACACTACAGTAACCATCCTCTACCAGGGTATTACAGTAACCATCCTCTACCAGGGTATTACAGTAACCATCCTCTACCAGGGTATTACAGTAACCATCCTCTACCAGGAACCATCCTCTACCAGGACACTACAGCAACCATCCTCTACCAGGGTATTACAGTAACCATCCTCTACCAGGGTATTACAGTAACCATCCTCTACCAGGGTATTACAGTAACCATCCTCTACCAGGGTATTACAGTAACCATCCTCTACCAGGAACCATCCTCTACCAGGACACTACAGTAACCATCCTCTACCAGGACGCTACAGTAACCATCCTCTACCGGGACGCTACAGTAACCATCCTCTACCAGGACGCTACAGTAACCATCCTCTACCAGGAACCATCCTCTACCAGGAACCATCCTCTACCAGGAACCATCCTCTACCAGGACATTACAGGAACCATCCTCTACCAGGGTATTACAGTAACCATCCTCTACCAGGACATTACAGGAACCATCCTCTACCAGGACATTACAGGAACCATCCTCTACCAGGAACCATCCTCTACCAGGAACCATCCTCTACCAGGACATTACAGGAACCATCCTCTACCAGGGTATTACAGTAACCATCCTCTACCAGGGTATTACAGTAACCATCCTCTACCAGGGTATTACAGTAACCATCCTCTACCGGGACATTACAGGAACCATCCTCTACCAGGGACATTACAGTAACCATCCTCTACCACTACAGTAACCATCCTCTACCAGGAACCATCCTCTACAGTAACCATCCTCTACCAGGGCCGCTACAGCAACCATCCTCTACCAGGACGCTAACCCATCCTCTACCCATCCTCTACCAGGACGCTTACAGTAACCATCCTCTACCAGGGTATTAACCATCCTCTACCAGGATCCTACCAGTAACCATCCTCTACCAGGACGCTAACCAACCATCCTCTACCAGGGTACAGTAACCATCCTCTACCAGGACACTACAGTAACCATCCTCTACCAGGACACTACAGTAACCATCCTCTACCAGGGTATTACAGTAACCATCCTCTACCAGGGTACTACAGTAACCAGTAACAGTAACCATCCTCTACCAGGGTAACCATCCTCTACCAGTAACCATCCTCTACCAGGGTATTACAGTAACCATCCTCTACCAGGGTACTACAGTACCAGTAACCATCCTCTACCAGGGTATTACAGTAACCATCCTCTACCAGGGTAACAGTAACCATCCTCTACCAGGGTAACCATCCTCTACCACAGTAACCATCCTCTACCAGGGTATTACAGTAACCATCCTCTACCAGGGTACAGTAACCATACAGTAACCATCCTCTACCAGGGTATTACAGTCCTCTAACCATCCCTCTACCAGGACCAGGACACTACAGTAACCATCCTCTACCAGGACAGTAACCATCCTCTACAGTAACCATCCTCTACCAGGGTATTCCTCTACAGTAACCATCCTCTACCAGGGTATTACAGTAACCATCCTCTACCAGGACACTACAGTAACCATCCTCTACCAGGGTGCTACTGTAACATCCTCTACATCAGTGTCCCAAACTCGGTCCTCTTCCCTCCCCCGGGTGTACGTTTTGGTTTTTGCCCTAGCACTACACAGCGAAATTCAAATGGAGTTGGTTATTTGAGCTGTGTAGTGCTGGGGGGGGATGGACAGTGTCTGGGAAACCCCTGGTCTACATACTACTAGTGTAACATCCTCTACCTAGCTACCAATTCCACACTAGGGGATATTGAGATATATATATATATATCAAACAACATGTAGTGTACTTTGAACGAGAGAGAGAGATCTATGGGAAAGATGGGCCTAAATCTTTGTGAAATGAGAGTTGAGACAGTATATTGCTAGTGGACTACAGGGCCCCTCCGTACATGCAGGTTTACCCCCGTCTCTGGCTGAATGAAGTAAAGTAAGAGGGGTACACACGGTGAGAGGCAGATTGGGAAGTCCACGTACCCCGATGATGGCATTGAGCTCAGTCATCGTGACCTGCTTGGCCCGCTCAACAGCCTGAGCAACCTGCTGCTGGTGCTGGTGGGGAGAAACACAGAGACCAGGTTGAGTCAACTTTAGCTAGGGTACTGTACAGCAAGTCTCCATGGTTAGAGAGCCTGCTTCATAGACACAGATTTATTAAAACAGAATTAGGCTCATCTTGGATTAAATTTATCAAAACCGTAACATGTGAACAGGGATTAAGCGCCAATAATATAGGGACAGAAAAGAGGCTCTACACAACAGGCTCTACACAACAGGCTCTACACAGCCATGGGAACAGCAGAAGGTTTTTATGTTCAGACAGCATTAGGATGGATGTGTGGGGTACTCACCTCTTGTGACAGGAAAGGCATGATCTGTGCGAGAATTGCGTTGAGCCGTTTAGCAATCTCAGTCTGGAAGAGAGAGGAGAGGAACATGGTGAGGACTACATCAGCAGCCAGATGGGATTACTAACAGAGAGAGAGAGAGGACTACATCAGCAGCCAGATGGGATTACTAACAGAGAGAGAGAGAGGACTACATCAGCAGCCAGATGGGATTACTAACAGAGAGAGAGAGAGGACTACATCAGCAGCCAGATGGGATTACTAACAGAGAGAGAGGACTACATCAGCAGCCAGCTGGGATTACTAACAGAGAGAGAGAGAGGACTCATCAGCAGCCAGATGGGATTACTAACAGAGAGAGAGAGGACTACATCAGCAGCCAGATGGGATTACTAACAGAGAGAGAGAGACTACATCAGCAGCCAGCTGGGATTACTAACAGAGAGAGAGGACTACATCAGCAGCCAGATGGGATTACTACATCAGCCAGCCTAACAGATACATCAGCAGAGCTGGGATTACTAACAGAGAGAGAGGACTACATCAGCAGCCAGCTGGGATTACTAACAGAGACTACATCAGCAGCCAGCTGGGATTACTAACAGAGAGAGAGAGGGAGAGACTACATCAGCAGCCAGATGGGATTACTAACAGAGAGAGAGAGAGAGGACTACATCAGCAGCCAGATGGGATTACTAACAGAGAGAGAGGGAGGACTACATCAGCAGCCAGCTGGGATTACTAACAGAGAGAGAGGACTACATCAGCAGCCAGATGGGATTACTAACAGAGAGAGAGAGAGGACTACATCAGCAGCCAGCTGGGATTACTAACAGAGAGAGAGAGAGGACTACATCAGCAGCCAGCTGGGATTACTAACAGAGAGAGAGAGGACTACAGCAGCAGATGGGATTACTAACAGAGAGAGAAAGGACTACATCAGCAGGGGGATTACTAACAGACAGAGAGAGAGAGACTACATCAGCAGCCAGCTGGGATTACTAACAGAGAGAGAGAGGACTACATCAGCAGCCAGATGGGATTACTAACAGAGAGAGAGACTACATCAGCAGCCAGATGGGATTACTAACAGAGAGAGAAGGACTACATCAGCAGCCAGATGGGATTACTAACAGATCTACATCAGCAGCCAGATGGGATTACTAACAGACACATCAGCAGATTACTAACAGAGAGAGACTACATCAGCAGCCAGATGGGATTACTAACAGAGAGAGAGAGGACTACATCAGCAGCCAGATGGGATTACTAACAGATAGAGAGAGGACTACATCAGCAGCCAGATGGGATTACTAACAGACTACATCAGCAACCAGATTACTAACAGAGAGAGAGGACTACATCAGCAGCCAGATGGGATTACTAACAGAGAGAGACGACATCAGCACAGCTGGGATTACTAACAGAGTACATCAGCAGCCAGCTGGGATTACTAACAGAGAGAGACGATGACAATGTCAATGTTTACACCTCTACCGCACCTTCCAAGAAACCATTTCAGTGTTGGTTGGTTGAACACACACACCTCTATGCTTGATAACACAGCAAGGGGGCATGTCCCCCCCCCCCACACACCTAAATCCCTCAGTCCACTCCAGAGTCCATCTAGACCCCGGATGTCCCATTGCTGTTAACTGAAATGAATGGGGGGAGAAGCTCTCCTTAAAACAAACCAACTCTGGTCTCCCTCTATCCCACATCCATTAGACAGCTGGCCTTGTTTCATTAGCCGTTTGAAATATGATAATACCATTTGGGAGGAGGAAGACAAACCAGGGTAATACTTCACAATTACTACGCAGCCATTTCACAGAGGACAGGGAGAGAAAGGAGAGGGAGGCTGGCTGACTAGCAATATCTGTCACCAACATCATTGGTATAGAGCAGGGGGGGGGGCAATACCTCGGGCCTGACTCAGACAGAGCACTTTAGAGCCACCCATTTGGAGGGCTGGACCCAGTTCCGCTGCTCTTGAATATCCACAGACATAGTCGCCAAAACACAACCCTTTTCCTCCCAACTTATTTCCAGAGAGGAACAGAGGAGAGACTTGACACGAAGCTAATCTAATTTGACTGTGTTGGGGAGAGAAGAACTAATGGATTGTGGGGCAGATGGCCCAGCAGGTGTATGTGAGCGTGGGACAGAGAGACGGGGCTTTCTCCTTTGTTTCTTCACGCATTCCTCTCATTTTACCTTGTTTAATGGTAAAGAGGGGATGGAAGAAAAAGGGGGTGGTAGTGGCCTTTTGCCCTGCTGTGGTGTCACTTCTGTTTTACTCTGAGGAAGGAAGGAAGGAAGGAGTGAGGGGGTGTGGGGGGAGAGAGACCTATTCTGACCTGTCAGGAACTCACAACCCCCTTAACCCCAGGCAGACTCCCCTCACATTTCTCATTCCCCTCCTCCAATCCCTCCATCTACATCCTCCCCCTTCCATTCCTGTCCCCTCTCTCTCCTGTTGCCAGGGCAACGGCGGCCCAGCAGGCCCTGTCTGGCGGTGGTGATCATTATGTAAATTGGGCCCGGGCTTGACCATAGCAGGCTGTAAAATCATATTACGCGCACAGAAGCAGGTCATTAAATAGAATTTTTCTGGGCTGTCGATCAGATCAGAGGGAGAAATTAATGGGGGATAAGAGGGAAGAGGGGGGGGGGCGCGGGGGGTGACTAGGCTTCATCCCTGGAAACAAGAAGAGACACACAGCTAGATCTGTAGAGGCTGGACTCAACCTAACAACCAAATATCCTCAGTGTTTCAACCACACTACACAGAACATGCACAATAGACAACAAAACAGTCACCATTTTCAATCGTTCATTCACTATTCCTCGTATAAAGGGACTTGCATGGATTGATATTGGAACGTGTTCTGAGTTGAGTTTACACGCTGTTCTTTCTGGATGAGCGGCTCGCTGGCACGAGCCGAGCTGGAACACCAGGTGCTCAGACAGCCGTGACCTCACCAACGGCGTGTTGCCTTTAGGGTTGGTCCAGGTTACAACATCCCTGAAACGTTCTCCCGACCTTAACGTGGACTCTGGAGGACCTGTTCTGGTCAGCTGGTGAGGTGCTCCTGGCTCTGACCAGGATGTATAGAAAGTGCTCTAGAAATACTCACACAAACCAGGAGTTAGAAATCCCTGAGCAGCAACTGTCACTAATCTTGTCTTTTCTCCTCAGAGGCAGGCATCCTCTCTCCTCTGAAAAGGCCTAAGATACCGACTGACCAACAGCATCCAGGGAACTCCATTCAAAAGAGACGGAAAGAAACACTGTTATATTGGCTGTCAAAAGGACTGTCAGGAGCGAATCACTAGCCAGTAAACACAGAGGGGACAAGTAGCAGAGTTTCAGTAGAATACTAGTCAGATGTCAGGAGCGAATCATTAGCCAGTAAACACAGAGGGGACAAGTAGCAGAGTTTCAGTAGAATACTAGTCAGATGTCAGGAGCGAATCACTAGCCAGTAAACACAGAGGGGACAAGTAGCAGAGTTTCAGTAGAATACTAGTCAGATGTCAGGAGCGAATCGCTAGTAAACACAGAGGGGCAAGTTCTAGCCAGTAAACACAGAGGGGACAAGTAGCAGAGTTTCAGTAGAATACTAGTCAGATGTCATTTTATGGACACTTTCCCTACACTCATTCAGTAAATAATACAACCTCATAACACCTGTCAATTACCAGGGACCTTAGAATAGAATATTACCCCAATGCATAACTGTATAGAAGCCCCCCATCACATTCATATGTTGGAGACCAGAGAAACAGAATGGTGCCAATGAGTGTGGCGACGGCGTCGACTCAACGCCAACAGCTTTTAGGCCAGGAGGCGGATAAAATAGGGGATTGTCACTTTAAGCCAATGAAAACCAAGCCCTCGAGAGGCGTGGCAGTAAAGGCTGTCCACTCCGGCTCCACAATTACAGGTACTCAGTGGCTCGGAGCTGTCTGGTGCTGCTAGTATAGAGGCCTCTCAGAGGATGGCCTTGTCAACAGCTCTGTGTTGAAAACCATTTGCCTGTTTGTCGCTGGAAGCCGCTCGCCGAGTGGAGAGGACGAGACTGATGAGGTTTCAATTGGCAGGAAAACAGCCGGTGACAGGGAGTCACAGTGTCACACGCTGAACGAGAGACAGTGGTTTATGATCCACACACACGTCCCTCTCCGTCTCAAAGACGTCACGCTATCATTGCAATCCTCTGCCTCACTAGCAGCACCTCATTTTCCATGAGCAGCAGATCCCTCCTCCCAGACCCTCATTGTTCATGAGCAGCAGATCCCTCCTTCCAGACCCTCATTGTTCATGAGCAGCAGATCCCTCCTCCCAGACCCTCATTTTCCATGAGCAGCAGATCCCTCCTCCCAGACCCTCATTGTTCATGAGCAGCAGATCCCTCCTCCCAGACCCTCATTGTTCATGTGCAGCAGATCCCTCCTCCCAGACCCTCATTGTTCATGTGCAGCAGATCCTCCTCCCAGAACCTCATTGTTCATGAGCAGATCCCATCATTGTTCATGTGCAGCAGATCCCTCCTCCCAGACCCTCATTGTTCATGAGCAGCAGATCCCTCCTCCCAGACCCTCATTGTTCATGAGCAGCAGATCCCTCCTCCCAGACCCTCATTGTTCATGTGCAGCAGATCCCTCCTCCCAGACCCTCATTGTTCATGTGCAGCAGATCCCTTCTCCCAGACCCTCATTGTTCATGTGCAGCAGATCGGGGTCTAACAGTTTATTGATGTATGCATTTACCTCCCTGTTGATTGGCTGGGAGCTAGGCCAGGGGCCACTCCTAATAGGCAGGGAACACACTACTGAGACCTGACAGACAGATGCTACTGGAACCTGACACACACACACACCAGGAGGGAGGGGCTAACTCACACAATCCTCCATCCTGTAACAAATCACTAAGTTCATTAGCGGCCTGGAGAACGGACAGACACACAATATTTCCTTCAATTATCCCTGCAACCAGATCCTAGTCCATTCCACTGGATCAGCATTCTGACTGACACATACAACCCAGTGGGGTGGTTGTGTAACACAAAACGGCTTCAACGAGACCTTCATCGTCTTGTGGGACTGTAGCAGCAGATCCAGGCTGACCAGAATGATGAAGCACGTTTCACAAGACACTAGTAACCTCCATCCATGTGTGTGTTCTCCCAGGCCGTTTGTTTTGGCTCACAGACAAGTCGACTATCATCACCTTGGCAAACAATTCCTAGAATCCTGTGGAAATAATTCATTTGAACAAGCTCTCTCTCTCTCACACACACACACACACACACACACACACACTCTCTCCCACTCAGGCCACAAACAGGACTTCCCTAAATAAAGCTCCCTCTCTGTGAAGCCTCGTTATCGACAAGCAGGGGAGGAATTGAGCAAACACACAGTGGAAAAACAGAGCGCCGGAGGAAGAAAGCCCAGGTTTTCAATCAGAGCAACAGAGAGAGAAACGAGGCAGCGAATAAGATGGAGCACCCTCTGAACGCCTCACACTGACACACAGAGCTCAGAGGGCCTCGTCGCCGTGGCAGCCTAATGAGCTGCGCTAATTAAAATCGCTTATTGACAGCGAAGCGAGGATGATTATCTCCGCCCCGCACCACCCTTGACACCCCACAACATCATAAGAGCTCTGTCAAACCCCCCCCCCGGCTGCCATAGAGCCCTGCGCTGCCGACCCACCCAGGGCACCGCCAGGATGTGTTGGACTAGAAGTATGTTTATATTATGTACATGCAGCTTTGTATATACACATATCCATGTGTGTTTGAAGGGAGCACACACACACACACACACACACTAGCTCCACTGAAAAAAGGGGGCAAAGACAGACAGCCATGTTCCCTCCACTACCAAGTAAATCCTACTCAGAGCAGGGGGAATAATATGCTGCCTGCATCCAATAACACAGGCCAACACTCCTCTCCCTCCCTTCACCATGAGCAACCTGGATAAGAGAAGAGATGCTCACTGTTTACACCTCCTCTCCCCTCCCTTCACCACGAGCAACCTGGATAAGAGAAGAGATGCTCACTGTTTACACCTCCTCTCCCCTCCCTCCCTTCACCTCTAGTAACCTGGATAAGAGAAGAGATGCTCACTGTTTACACCTCCTCTCCCCTCCCTTCACCACGAGCAACCTGGATAAGAGAAGAGATGCTCACTGTTTACACCTCCTCTCCCCTCCCTTCACCTCTAGTAACCTGGATAAGAGAAGAGATGCTCACTGTTTACACCTCCTCTCCCCTCCCTTCACCACGAGCAACCTGGATAAGAGAAGAGATGCTCACTGTTTACACCTCCTCTCCCCTCCCTCCACCTCTAATAACCTGGATAAGAGATGCTCACTGTTTACACCTCCTCTCCCCTCCCTTCACCTCTAATAACCTGGATAAGAGATGCTCACTGTTTACACCTCCTCTCCCCTCCCTCCACCTCTAATAACCTGGATAAGAGATGCTCACTGTTTACACCTCCTCTCCCCTCCCTTCACCACGAGCAACCTGGATAAGAGAAGAGATGCTCACTGTTTACACCTCCTCTCCCCTCCCTCCACCTCTAATAACCTGGATAAGAGGAGAGATGCTCACTGTTTACACCTCCTCTCCCCTCCCTTCACCTCTAATAACCTGGATAAGAGATGCTCACTGTTTACACCTCCTCTCCCCTCCCTTCACCTCTAATAACCTGGATAAGAGAAGAGATGCTCACTGTTTACACCTCCTCTCCCCTCCCTCCACCTCTAGTAACCTGGATAAGAGAAGAGATGCTCACTGTTTACACCTCCTCTCCCCTCCCTCCACCTCTAGTAACCTGGATAAGAGGAGAGAGATGCTCACTGTTTACACCTCCTCTCCCCTCCCTTCACCTCTAATAACCTGGATAAGAGGAGAGAGATGCTCACTGTTTACACCTCCTCTCCCCTCCCTTCACCTCTAGTAACCTGGATAAGAGAAGAGATGCTCACTGTTTACACCTCCTCTCCCCTCCCTTCACCTCTAATAACCTGGATAAGAGAAGAGATGCTCACTGTTTACACCTCCTCTCCCCTCCCTTCACCTCTAATAACCTGGATAAGAGATGCTCACTGTTTACACCTCCTCTCCCCTCACCTCTAATAACCTGGATAAGAGAAGAGATGCTCACTGTTTACACCTCCTCTCCCCTCCCTCCACCTCTAGTAACCTGGATAAGAGAAGAGATGCTCACTGTTTACACCTCCTCTCCCCTCCCTCCACCTCTAGTAACCTGGATAAGAGGAGAGAGATGCTCACTGTTTACACCTCCTCTCCCCTCCCTTCACCTCTAATAACCTGGATAAGAGGAGAGAGATGCTCACTGTTTACACCTCTCCCCTCCCTTCACCTCTAATAACCTGGATAAGAGAAGAGATGCTCACTGTTTACACCTCCTCTCCCCTCCCTCCACCTCTAGTAACCTGGATAAGAGAAGAGATGCTCACTGTTTACACCTCCTCTCCCCTCCCTCCACCTCTAATAACCTGGATAAGAGAAGAGATGCTCACTGTTTACACCTCCTCTCCCCTCCCTTCACCTCTAATAACCTGGATAAGAGAAGAGATGCTCACTGTTTACACCTCCTCTCCCCTCCCTTCACCTCTAGTAACCTGGATAAGAGGAGAGATGCTCACTGTTTACAGCCTGCCTAAAGCCCATCCCTTCCTCGACCAGCCTGCCTAAAGCCCATCCCCTCCTCCTCCTCGACCAGACTGCCTAAAGCCCATCCCCTCCTCTTCCTCGACCAGCCTGCCTAAAGCCCATCCCCTCCTCCTCCTCGACCAGCCTGCCTAAAGCCCATCCCCTCCTCCTCCTCGACCAGCCTGCCTAAAGCCCATCCCCTCCTCCTCCTCGACCAGCCTGCCTAAAGCCCATCCCCTCCTCCTCCTCGACCAGCCAGCCTAAAGCCCATCCCCTCCTCCTCCTCGACCAGCCTGCCTAAAGCCCATCCCCTCCTCCTCCTCGACCAGCCTGCCTAAAGCCCATCCCCCCCTCCTCCTCCTCGACCAGCCTGCCTAAAGTCCATGTTCATACATCATATTACAGTGCTAATGACACACAGGCACAGCCCATCTCTCACTTCATATCACACTGAGAAGGGGGTGGGGGTTAAAGGAGGAGGAAAATAAACAAGGAAAGAGTGAGAAGCCAGGAAAGACAGAAGAGAGATGAAAGGAACCAGAGGGAGACTAGAGAAGACCGTGATAGATGCCACAAATCACCTCGCCACTAAAAAGCCCGCTTCACGGCCCGGTGGATATTGACAGACTGTTTGACTGAGCAGCGTTCCCCCTTCCGCTCTCTAAGGCGTCCATTTTGTCTGTTTCTCCAGTAGTGAGGCAGGTCTAATGTCTCCTCCACTCACAGCCAGGCTGAGGCTGAGGGAGCCCTCTGGTTGGCTTCTACTGCTGATGAATACATTCTGCTGAGAGGCAGCTGACCGAATGAGGTTATAGACCGGCTGGCTGGCTCTGCATGCTGCCTTTAGTTGAGTCAGACTCGTCACTGGGAGAAACACACACACACTCAGTCCTCGCCAGACTTCAC
>NW_027010868.1:0-27984 GCF_036934945.1 Oncorhynchus masou masou | reverse complement strand
CGCCTCTATGAAGAGGGAACGCAACACCCTGCTACAACTTAACTCTCCGTGAAGTGAAAAAGGTATGGACTGTAGGTGCAAGAAAGAATGACAACAGGCAGAATGTGGTACCGTTAACCAGGACTTTATTCCTTCACACGGTAATATGGGGAAAAGGGGGCTGGACGGAACCAAAGCAAAGAAAGTACATCTCAAAGCCCCCCCCCTCTCCTATCTTACCTGCCTAACCACTACTGACCTAATTTAGCACCACCTGGTGCCCTAACCAAAATACAGGGGGTGGTCCGCCCAGGTCTTACCTAGTGTGCCTAGACAGCGAATATGCTACGGGTATATGTATGCCCGCGGGCCTCTTGCCTAAGCACTCCCTAGGTGCCTTCCCCTTCCCCCCTGGGAACAAATGAAACATAATATTAAACAATTTCACAAACAAACTAAGTGTAACGGGTTTCTTCTACCTCCTTCTCTAACAAAGAGGTGGAACAAGGATCGGACCAAAATGCAACGTGGTTCGTTCGATACATCTTTAATGATGAAAAACACAAACAATACAAAACAGCAAACGTCGAAAACCGAAACAGCCCTGACTGGTGCAACAAACACAGAGACAGGAACAATCACCCACAACCACACAGTGAAACCCAGGCTACCTAAATATGGTTCCCAATCAGAGACAACGATAATCACCTGGCAATCTCTGGCAGCTCCTTGCAGACTGGCAGCTCCTTGCAGACTGGCAGCTCCTTGCAGACTGGCAGCTCCATGCAGACTGGCAGCTCCATGCAGACTGGCAGCTCCATGTAGACTGGCAGCTCTGGCTGCTCCATGCAGACTGACAGCTCTGGCTGCGCTAAACGGGCAGGAGACTCTGGCAATGCTGTAGAGGCGGAAGGCTCTGGCAGCGCTAAACAGGCGGGAGGTTCCTGCAGCACAGGAGAGGAGGAAGGCTCCGGCAGCGCTGGAGAGGTGAGGCGCACAGTAGGTCTGATGCGTGGTGCTGGCACTGGTGGTACTGGGCCGAGGACACGCACAGGAAGCCTGATGCGGGGAGCTGCCACCTGAGGGCTGGTGTGTGGAGGTGGCACAGGATGGGCTAGACCGTGAAGGCGTACTGGAGATCTTGAGAGCAGTGTTGGCACAGGACGTGCAAGGCTAGGGATGTGCACAGGAGGCCTGGTGCGTGAGGCTGGCACCAACTTCACCAGCCGACTAACACGCACCTCAGGACGAGTATGGAGCGCTGACCCAGGTGCCATCAAATCCCTGACACGTTCCGTCGGGCGAATTCCATGCAAACAGCATCAACACAGCAACTCCCTCATTTCTCTCTCCTCCAATTTCCTCATTAACTCCTTCACAGTCTCTGCTTCGCTCACCTCCAACACCGGTTCTGGTCTGCTCCTTGGCTCCTCACGATAAACAGGGAGAGTGGGCTCAGGTCTGACTCCTGACTCTGCCACACTCTCCCTGAGGTGCCACACTCTCCCCCCCCACCAAGACATTTTTGGGGCTGACTCTCGGGCTTCCATCCGCGTCGCCGCGCTGCCTCCTCATACCAGCGCCTCTCAGCTCTCGCCACCTCCAGTTCTTCCTTGGGGCGGCGATATTCTCCAGGCTGATCCCAGGGTCCTTCTCCGAACAATTTCTCCTCCCAAGTCCAGAAGTCCTGTGATCGCTGTTGCTGCCTTTGTTGCTTCTCCTGTGGCTCCTGCCCGTTGACCTGTTGCTTAGTCCGTTTGTGGTGGGTGATTCTGTAACGTGTTTCTTCTACCTCCTTCTCTAACGAAGAGGTGGAACAAGGATCGGACCAAAATGCAACGTGGTTTGTTCGATACATCTTTAATGATGAAAAACACGAACAATACAAAACAACAAACGTCGAAAACCGAAACAGCCCTGACTGGTGCAACAAACACAGAGACAGGAACAATCACCCACAAACACACAGTGAAACCCAGGCTACCTAAATATGGTTCCCAATCAGAGACAACGATAATCACCTGACTCTGATTGAGAACCGCCTCAGGCAGCCATAGACAAATCTGTACACCCCACACAACCCCAAGACGAAACACACCACACACAAACCCATGTCACACCCTGGCCTGACCCAATAAATGAAGATAACATAATAAATATAGGCCAGGGCGTTACACTAAGAAACAAAGGACATCAAATAAGCTCTATCTGAGCAACAAACTCACAAAACATACCAACTCTCAGCCCAGCAAAATCTCTAGCAAAATCTCTCTAGCAAAATCTCTGCAATGACCTCCCAGCAAATCTCTAGCAAAATCTCTCTAATGACCTCCCAGCAAATCTCTCTAGCAAAATCTCTGCAATGACCTCCCAGCAAATCTCTCCCTCCTGAACAGAACACTGGCATTTATATAGCTTCAGAATGAATGGGTAATTGGAGACAGCTGCGTCTTGACGAGGGGGCGGGGTCAGCTCTCCAATTAGCCATGGAGTCGACCAATCAGCTGTTTGAGGGATTTCAGGAAGCCATTTTCCTGAAATAAACACATGCAAATACACAAACTACAACACATAAACTGGGGAACGTAACAGAACTGAAAAAGCATGTGCGAGCAAGGAGGCCTACAAACCTGACTCAGTTACACCAGCTCTGTCAGTAGGAATGGGCCAAAATTCACACAACTTATTGTGGGAAGCTTGTGGAAAGCTACCCGAAACGTTTGACCCAAGTTATACAATTCAAAGACAATGCTACCAAATACTAATTGAGTGTATGTAAACTTTGACTCACTGGGAATGTGATGAAATAAATAAAAGCTGAAGTAAATCATTCTCTACTATTATTCTGACATTTTACATTCTTAAAATAAAGTGGTGATCCTAACTGACCTAAAACAGGGAATACTTACTCGGATTAAATGTCAGGAATTGTGAAAAACTGAGTTTAAATGTATGTTGCTAAGGTGTATGTAAACTTCCGACTTCAGTTGTACATTTAAACTGACTCTTCACACACACACACACACACACAATCCACATATACGCTGCTGCTACTCTGTTAATCATATATCCTGAAGCCTGGTCACCACTCCAGTATCCCTGCACATTGTTAAAATTGTACTGGAACCGACCCTGTAAATAGTCCACTTCCCCCTATACATATCTACCTCCACCACTCCAGTATCCCTGTCTCCTTCCCCCTATACATATCTACCTCCATCACTCCAGTATCCCTGTCCCTTTCCCCCTATACATATCTACCTCCATCACTCCAATATTCCTGTCACCTTCCCCCTATACATATCTACCTCCATCACTCCAGTATCCCTGTCTCCTTCCCCCTATACATATCTACCTCCATCACTCCAGTATCCCTGTCTCCTTCCCCCTATACATATCTACTTCCATCACTCCAGTATCCCTGTCTCCTTCCCCCCTATACATATCTACCTCCATCACTCCAATATCCCTGTCTCCTTCCCCCTATACATATCTACCTCCATCACTCCAGTATCCCTGTCTCCTTCCCCCTATACATATCTACCTCCATCACTCCAGTATCCCTGTCTCCTTCCCCTATACATATCTACCTCCATCACTCCAGTATCCCTGTCTCCTTCCACCTATACATATCTACCTCCATCACTCCAGTATCCCTGTCTCCTTCCCCTATACATATCTACCTCCATCACTCCAGTATCCCTGTCTCCTTCCCACTATACATATCTACCTACATCACTCCAGTATCCCTGTCCCCTTCCCCCTATACATATCGACCTCCATCACTCCAGTATCCCTGTCTCCTTCCCCCTATACATATCTACCTCCATCACTCCAGTATCCCTGTCTCCTTCCCCCTATACATATCTACCTCCATCACTCCAGTATCCCAGTCTCCTTCCCCCTATACATATCTACCTCCATCACTCCAGTATCCCTGTCCCCTTCCCCCTATACATATCGACCTCCATCACTCCAGTAACCCTGTCTCCTTCCCCCTATACATATCTACCTCCATCACTCCAGTATCCCTGTCTCCTTACCCCTATACATATCTACCTCCATCACTCCAGTATCCCTTTCTCCTTCCCCCTATACATATCTACCTCCATCACGCCAGTATCCCTCTCTCCTTACCCCTATACATATCTACCTCCATCACTCCAGTATCCCTGTCTCCTTCCCCCTATACATATCTACCTCCATCACTCCAGTATCCCTTTCTCCTTCCCCCTATACATATCTACCTCCATCACGCCAGTATCCCTCTCTCCTTACCCCTATACATATCTACCTCCATCACTCCAGTATCCCTGTCTCCTTCCCCCTATACATATCTACCTCCATCACTCCAGTATCCCTGTCTCCTTCCCCCCTATACATATCTACCTCCATCACTCCAGTATCCCTGTCCCCTTCCCCCTATACATATCTACCTCCATCACTCCAGTATCCCTGTCTCCTTCCCCCTATACATATCTACCTCCATCACTCCAGTATCCCTGTCTCCTTCCCCTATACATATCTACCTCCATCACTCCAGTATCCCTGTCTCCTTCCCCCTATACATATCTACCTCCATCACTCCAGTATCCCTGTCTCCTTCCCCTATACATATCTACCTCCATCACTCCAGTATCCCTGTCCCCTTACCCCTATACATATCTACCTCCATCACTACAGTATCCCTGTCCCCTTCCCCCCTATATATATCTACCTCCATCACTCCAGTAACCCTGTCTCCTTCCCCCTATACATATCTACCTCCATCACTCCAGTATCCCTGTCCCCTTCCCCCTATACATATCTACCTCCATCACTCCAGTATCCCTGTCTCCTTCCCCCTATACATATCTACCTCCATCACTCCAGTATCCCTGTCCCCTTCCCCCTATATATATCTACCTCCATCACTCCAGTATCCCTGTCTCCTTCCCCCTATATATATCTACCTCCATCACTCCAGTATCCCTGTCCCCTTCCCCCTATACATATCTACCTCCATCACTCCAGTATCCCTGTCCCCTTCCCCCAAAACATATCTACCTCCATCACTCCAGTATCCCTGTCTCCTTACCCCTATACATATCTACTTCCATCACTCCAGTATCCCTGTCTCCTTACCCCTATACATATCTACCTCCATCACTCCAGTATCCCTGTCTCCTTACACCCTATACATATCTACCTCCATCACTCCAGTATCCCTGTCTCCTTACCCCTATACATATCTACCTCCATCACTCCAGTATCCCTGTCTCCTTACACCCTATACATATCTACCTCCATCACTCCAGTATCCCTGTCTCCTTACCCCCTATACATATCTACTTCCATCACTCCAGTATCCCTGTCTCCTTACCCCTATACATATCTACTTCCATCACTCCAGTATCCCTGTCTCCTTACCCCTATACATATCTACCTCCATCACTCCAGTATCCCTGTCTCCTTCCCCCTCTACATATCTACCTCCATCACTCCAGTATCCCTGTCTCCTTCCCCCTCTACATATCTACCTCCATCACTCCAGTATCCCTGTCTCCTTCCCCCTATACATATCTACCTCCATCCCTCCAGTATCCCTGTCTCCTTCCCCCTATACATATCTACCTCCATCACTCCAGTATCCCTGTCTCCTTCCCCTATACATATCTACCTCCATCACTCCAGTATCCCTGTCTCCTTCCCCCTATACATATCTACCTCCATCACTCCAGTATCCCTGTCCCCTTCCCCCTATACATATCTACCTCCATCACTCCAGTATCCCTGTCTCCTTCCCCCTATACATATCTACCTCCATCACTCCAGTATCCCTGTCTCCGTACCCCTATACATATCTTCCTCCATCACTACAGTATCCCTGTACATTGTATTTTTTGTGTCATTTCTTTTTTTGGTTAATGTATGACTCAACACCTGGATTCGGTCTTATGTAGCATAATGTGAAATGGTGTTTTTTACAGTGGTTTAAAGTAGAGACTCAGAGCTACAACATGTTAGATCAGACACTACAGTTAATGAACAACGGGAAAGTTATTCTGCTTTGAAAGTTGATCAACTTGTCAACTCACTTTTAAAAAAATCGCCTTTGAATGTTTTGGTATCGAGTGAAGAGCTCATCTTTGTTTAGACCCATTCAGCATTGTTCACACCCTCTTAAGATTTAGCCCCGCCCATTCAGCATCGTTCACACCCCCTTAAGATTTAGCCCCGCCCATTCGGCATCGATCACACATTTACATTTACATTTAAGTCATTTAGCAGACGCTCTTATCCAGAGCGACTTACAAATTGGTGAATTCACCTTCTGACATCCAGTGGAACAGCCACTTTACAATAGTGCATCTAAATCATTAAGGGGGGGGGGTGAGAAGGATTACTTATCCTATCCTAGGTATTCCTTGAAGAGGTGGGGTTTCAGGTGTCTCCGGAAGGTGGTGATTGACTCCGCTGTCCTGGCGTCGTGAGGGAGTTTGTTCCACCATTGGGGGGCCACAGCAGCGAACAGTCTTCAGGTTTAGCCCCACCCATTCAGCATCGTTCACACCCTCTTAAGTTTTAGCCCCACCCATTCAGCATCGTTCACACCCTCTTAAGGTTTAGCCCCACCCATTCAGCATCGGTCACACCCTCTTAAGGTTTAGCCCCACCCATTCAGCATCGGTCACACCATCTTAAGTTTTAGCCCCACCCATTCAGCATCGTTCACACCCTCTTAAGGTTTAGCCCCACCCATTCAGCATCGTTCACACCCTCATAATCTTGAGCCCCGCCAGTTCAGCATCGTTCACACCCTCTTAAGGTTTAGCCCCACCCATTCAGCATCGTTCACACCCTCTTAAGCTTTAGCCCCGCCCATTCAGCATCATTCACACCCTCTTAAGCTTTATCCCCACCCATTCAGCATCGTCCACACCCTCTTAAGCTTTAGCCCCACCCATCTCGTTTTGGCTCTCGGAGCGTTCAGAGCACAGACTTGACGCTCTGACCGATGATTTGTTAACCTCTGGATAACATGAAAACAGCCTAACCAGCTCTAATGGCAACAATTTCATTACGCTTTGTTGCAGACGTTTACTGACACTGGCCATATTCAGGGGTATTGTACACACGTCACGTAGCGTTAGCTAAAGAGCCAGCCAGCCAATGTTAGCTAGTTAAACAACAATGAACAAATTGGCAACAATGCTACAGTGCTGGGAACTAACCAACCAGGTCCTAACATTGGCCTCTAACGAGAAAAGCAAACGGCTCTGGGAAACAAATAACATCAGCTAGGGAGCCAGCCAGCTAATGTTAGCTAGCTAGCTAACGGTACACTTTAGCTTGAAATGAAATCACTTTCTGTCAAATGTGTAATATCTGAAAATGTAGCTAGCTAACGCTAGACTATCTTACCTGTATACATCAACATGAATCACGGACGAGTCTCCCTGTCAGGAAGCCATACCACGGATGCCCTTCGTTTGAAGATGTAATCCAATGCTTTCTCCACTAGACTACTACGATACTTCTCCTAGACTACCACTAGACTACTACTAGAGTACCACTAGACAACTGCTAAAGTACCACTAGACTACTACTAGACTATGACTAGACTACTACTAATGTGATGCCCTGCCTCACATCTAATTGTTGTTTTTCTGGCGCTAGGCCATGGTTATAGATCCCATCAGCTCATTCTAACAGCATCCAGCTCTGCCCAGCTCAGTGCTCAGGCATCTGGCATTCCTGGCCCTAATGAAATAATAGCAAGGCACCACCCTCCCTCCCTCCCTCCCTCTCTCCCTCCCTCACTCCATTTGTCTTAGTAATTAAGTGGCCCTTTTCAGCAGTCTGATAACTTCCTGAGTGACTCCAGCCTTCCGACCACCTCCTCCCCTCCCTTCCTCTCTCCCCTGCTTCAGGCTCCACTGATAATTCAGAGGATGCACTGCAGCAGGCCACAAGCTTTACGACGTCATACTGGTCTAATGGTCTACTACATCATACTGGTCTAATGCACTGCTACGTTATACTGGTCTAATGCTCTACATCATACTGGTCTAGTGATCTACTACATCATACTGGTCTAATGGTCTACTACATCACACTGGTCTAATGGTCTACTACATCATACTGGTCTAATGCACTGCTACGTTATACTGGTCTAATGCACTGCTACGTTATACTGGTCTAGTGATCTACTACATCATACTGGTCTAATGCACTGCTACGTTATACTGGTCTAGTGATCTACTACATCATACTGGTCTAATGATCTACATCATACTGGTCTAGTGATCTACATCATACTGGTCTAATGATCTACTACATCATACTGGTCTAATGATCTACATCATACTGGTCTAATGGTCTACTACATCATACTGGTCTAATGGTCTACTACATCACACTGGTCTAATGGTCTACTACATCATACTGGTCTAATGATCTACTACATCATACTGGTCTAATGCACTGCTACATCATACTGGTCTAGTGATCTACTACATCATACTGGTCTAATGATCTACTACATCATACTGGTCTAATGCACTACATCATACTGGTCTAATGGTCTACTACATCATACTGGTCTAATGATCTACTACATCATACTGGTCTAATGCACTGCTACATCATACTGGTCTAGTGATCTACTACATCATACTGGTCTAATGATCTACTACATCATACTGGTCTAATGATCTACTACATCATACTGGTCTAATGCACTACGTCATACTGGTCTAATGCACTGCTACATCATACTGGTCTAATGCACTGCTACATCATACTGGTCTAATGATCGACATCATACTGGTCTAATGATCTACTACATCATACTGGTCTAGTGATCTACTACATCATACTGGTCTAGTGATCTACTACATCATACTGGTCTAATGCACTACATCATACTGGTCTAGTGATCTACTACATCATACTGGTCTAATGATCTACTACATCATACTGGTCTAATGATCTACTACATCATACTGGTCTAATGCACTACATCATACTGGTCTAATGATCTACTACATCATACTGGTCTAGTGATCTACTACATCATACTGGTCTAGTGATCTACTACATCATACTGGTCTAATGCACTACATCATACTGGTCTAGTGATCTACTACATCATACTGGTCTAATGATCTACTACATCATACTGGTCTAATGATCTACTACATCATACTGGTCTAATGCTCTACTACATCATACTGGTCTAATGCACTGCTACATCATACTGGTCTAATGATCGACATCATACTGGTCTAGTGATCTACTACATCATACTGGTCTAGTGATCTACTACATCATACTGGTCTAGTGATCTACATCATACTGGTCTAATGATCGACATCATACTGGTCTAGTGATCTACTACATCATACTGGTCTAATGCACTGCTACATCATACTGGTCTAGTGATCTACTACGTCATACTGGTCTAATGCACTACTACATCATACTGGTCTAATGATCTACTACATCATACTGGTCTAGTGATCTACTACATCATACTGGTCTAGTGATCTACTACATCATACTGGTCTAATGATCTACTACATCATACAGGTCTAATGCTCTACATCATACTGGTCTAGTGCACTACTACATCATACTGGTCTAGTGATCTACTACATCATACTGGACTAATGCACTACTACATCATAGTGGACTAATGCAGTGCTACATCATACTGGTCTAATGATCACCTACATCATACTGGTCTAATGATCTACTACATCATACTGGTCTAGTGATCTACTACATCATACTGGTCTAGTGATCTACTACATCATACTGGTCTAGTGATCTACTACATCATACTGGTCTAATGCACTACTACATCATACTGGTCTAGTTATCTACTACATCATACTGGTCTAGTGATCTACTACATCATACTGGTCTAATGATCTACTACATCATACTGGTCTAATGATCTACTACATCATACTGGTCTAATGCACTACGTCATACTGGTCTAATGCACTGCTACATCATACTGGTCTAATGCACTGCTACATCATACTGGTCTAATGATCGACATCATACTGGTCTAATGATCTACTACATCATACTGGTCTAGTGATCTACTACATCATACTGGTCTAGTGATCTACTACATCATACTGGTCTAATGCACTACATCATACTGGTCTAGTGATCTACTACATCATACTGGTCTAATGATCTACTACATCATACTGGTCTAATGATCTACTACATCATACTGGTCTAATGCACTACATCATACTGGTCTAATGATCTACTACATCATACTGGTCTAGTGATCTACTACATCATACTGGTCTAGTGATCTACTACATCATACTGGTCTAATGCACTACATCATACTGGTCTAGTGATCTACTACATCATACTGGTCTAATGATCTACTACATCATACTGGTCTAATGATCTACTACATCATACTGGTCTAATGCTCTACTACATCATACTGGTCTAATGCACTACATCATACTGGTCTAGTGATCTACTACATCATACTGGTCTAATGATCTACTACATCATACTGGTCTAATGATCTACTACATCATACTGGTCTAGTGATCTACTACATCATACTGGTCTAATGATCTACTACATCATACTGGTCTAATGATCGACATCATACTGGTCTAGTGATCTACTACATCATACTGGTCTAGTGATCTACTACATCATACTGGTCTAGTGATCTACATCATACTGGTCTAATGATCGACATCATACTGGTCTAGTGATCTACTACATCATACTGGTCTAATGCACTGCTACATCATACTGGTCTAGTGATCTACTACGTCATACTGGTCTAATGCACTACTACATCATACTGGTCTAATGATCTACTACATCATACTGGTCTAGTGATCTACTACATCATACTGGTCTAGTGATCTACTACATCATACTGGTCTAATGATCTACTACATCATACAGGTCTAATGCTCTACATCATACTGGTCTAGTGCACTACTACATCATACTGGTCTAGTGATCTACTACATCATACTGGACTAATGCACTACTACATCATAGTGGACTAATGCAGTGCTACATCATACTGGTCTAATGATCACCTACATCATACTGGTCTAATGATCTACTACATCATACTGGTCTAGTGATCTACTACATCATACTGGTCTAGTGATCTACTACATCATACTGGTCTAGTGATCTACTACATCATACTGGTCTAATGCACTACTACATCATACTGGTCTAGTGATCTACTACATCATACTGGTCTAGTGATCTACTACATCATACTGGACTAATGATCGACTACATCATACTGTTCTAATGCACTACTACATCATACTGGTCTAGTGATCTACTACATCATACTGGTCTAGTGATCTACTACATCATACTGGTCTAATGATCTACTACATCATATTGGTCTAATGCACTACTACATCATACTGGTCTAGTGATCTACTACATCATACTGGTCTAATGGTCTACTACATCACACTGGTCTAATGGTCTACTACATCATACTGGTCTAGTGATCTACTACATCATACTGGTCTAATGATCTACTACATCATACTGGTCTAATGATCTACTACATCATACTGGTCTAATGCACTACTACATCATACTGGTCTAGTGATCTACTACATCATACTGGTCTAGTGATCTACTACATCATACTGGTCTAATGATCTACTACATCATACTGGTCTAGTGATCTACTACATCATACTGGTCTAGTGATCTACTACATCATACTGGTCTAGTGATCTACTACATCATACTGGTCTAATGCACTACTACATCATACTGGTCTAGTGATCTACTACATCATACTGGTCTAGTGATCTACTACATCATACTGGACTAATGATCTACTACATCATACTGTTCTAATGCACTACTACATCATACTGGTCTAGTGATCTACTACATCATACTGGTCTAGTGATCTACTACATCATACTGGTCTAATGATCTACTACGTCATAATGGTCTAATGCACTACATCATACTGGTCTAATGATCTACTACATCATACTGGTCTAATGCACTACTACATCATACTGGTCTAATGCACTACTACATCATACAGGTCTAATGCACTCCTACATCATACTGGTCTAATGCTCTACTACATCATACTGGTCTAATGCTCTACTACATCATACTGGTCTAATGCACTGCTACATCATACAGGTGTAATGCACTACTACATCATACAGGTCTAATGCACTACTACATCATAGTGGTCTAATGCACTGCTACATCATACTGGTCTAGTGATCTACTACATCATACTGGTCTAGTGATCTACTACATCATACTGGTCTAATGCTCTACTACATCATACTGTTATAATGCACTGCTACATCATACTGGCAAGGTGCTCCATCATACTGGAAAAGGCATTGTTCGTCACCAATGGTTGGGAGAAGTTGCTCTCAGAGGAAGTTTTGGTACCATTCTTTTTTCATCGCTGTGTTCTTAGTCAAAATTTTGAGTGAGCCCACTCCCTTGGCTGAGATGCAACCCCACACATGAATTGTCTCAGGGTGTTTACTGTTGGCATGACACAGGACTGATGGTGGCAATCACCTTGTCTTCTCCGGACAAGCTTTTTTCCGGATGCCCCAAACAATGGGAAAGGGGATTCATCAGAGAAAATGGCTTTACCCCAGTCCTCAGCAATCCAATCCCTGTACCTTTTGCAGAATATCAGTCAGTGCCTGATGTTTTTCCTGGAGAGAAGTGGCTTCTTTGCTGCCCTTCTTGACACCAGGCCATCCTCCAAAAGTCTTTGCCTCGCTGTGCATGCAGATGCACTCACACCTGCCTGCTGCCATTCCTGAGCAAGCTCTTTACTGGTGGTGCCCCGATCCCGCAGCTGAATCAACTTTAGGAGACGGTCTTGGCACTTGCTGGACTTTCTTGTGCTCTCTGAAGCTTTCTTCACAACAAATGAACAGCTCTCTTTGAAGTTCTTGATGTTCCGATAAATGGTTGATTTAGCTGCAATCTTACTGGCAGCAATATCCTTGCCTGTGAACCACTTTATTAGCAAAGCAATGATGACGGCACGTCTTTCCTTGCAGGTAACCATGGTTTACAGAATAAGAACAATGATTCCAAGCACCACCCGCCTTTTGAAGCGTCCAGTCTGTTATTCGAACTCAATCAGCATGACAGAGTGATCTCCAGCCTTGTCCTCGTCAACACTCACACCTGTGTTAACGAGAGAATCACTGACATGATGTCAGCTGGTCCTTTTGTAGCAGGGCTAGAATGCAGTGGAAATGTTTTTTTGAGGATTCAGTTCATTTACATGGCAAAGAGAGACTTTGCAATTAATTGCAATTCATCTGATCACTCTTCATAACATTCTGGAGTATATGCAAATTGCCATCATACAAACTGAGGCAGCAGACTTTGAAAATGTATATTTGTGTCATTCTCAAAACCTTTGGCCACGACTGTACACTGGCCTAGGCCATGCTGCCTGCTCATCACTAGTTGTTTGAGGACATTCAGAAAACTCTTGCTTTGCTGTAGATCTCTCAAATCTGCTGAAAGTAGCGACTGCCTGCCTGCCTTCATAGTCTCAGCAGAGAGTAGATAACACAGCACAGAGTAGATAACACAGCACAGAGTAGATTACACAGCACAGAGTAGATTACACAGCACAGAGTAGATTACACAGCACAGAGTAGTTTACACAGCACAGAGTAGTTTACCCAACACAGAGTAGATTACACAGCGCAGAGTAGATTACACAACACAGGGTAGATTACACAGCCCAGAGTAGTTTGCACAGCACAGAGTAGTTTGCACAGCACAGAGTAGTTTGCACAGCACAGAGTAGGTTACCCAACACAGGGTCGTTATCACAGCACAGAATAGGTTACCCAACACAGAGTCGTTATCACAGCACAGAGTAGGTTACCCAACACAGGGTCGTTATCACAGCACAGAGTAGTTTACCCAACACAGAGTAGGTTACCCACACAGAGTAGGTTACCCAACACAGAGTAGGTTACCCAACACAGAGTCGTTATCACAGCACAGAGTAGCCGAGTCTCTCTCTCCTTTTAGTTACCACATCTCACCCACAGCCAGTGAAGTCTCTCTCTCCTTTTAGTTACCACATCTCACCCACAGCCAGTGAAGTCTCTCTCTCCTTTTAGTTACCACATCTCACCCACAGCCAGTGAAGTCTCACTCTCCTTTTAGTTACCACATCTCACCCACAGCCAGTGAAGTCTCTCTCTCCTTTTTTAGTTACCACATCTCACCCACAGCCAGTGAAGTCTCTCTCTCCTTTTAGTTACCACATCTCACCCACAGCCAGTGAAGTCTCACTCTCCTTTAGTTACCACATCTCACCCACAGCCAGTGAAGTCTCACTCTCCTTTTAGTTACCACATCTCACCCACAGCCAGTGAAGTCTCTCTCTCCTTTTAGTTACCACATCTCACCCACAGCCAGTGAAGTCTCACTCTCCTTTTAGTTACCACATCTCACCCACAGCCAGTGAAGTCTCTCTCTCCTTTTAGTTACCACATCTCACCCACAGCCAGTGAAGTCTCACTCTCCTTTTAGTTACCACATCTCACCCACAGCCAGTGAAGTCTCTCTCTCCTTTTAGTTACCACATCTCACCCACAGCCAGTGAAGTCTCACTCTCCTTTTAGTTACCACATCTCACCCACAGCCAGTGAAGTCTATCTCTCCTTTTAGTTACCACATCTCACCCACAGCCAGTGAAGTCTCACTCTCCTTTTAGTTACCACATCTCACCCACAGCCAGTGAAGTCTCACTCTCCTTTTAGTTACCACATCTCACCCACAGCCAGTGAAGTCTCACTCTCCTTTTAGTTACCACATCTCACCCACAGCCATTGAAGTCTCTCTCTCCTTTTAGTTACCACATCTCACCCACAGCCAGTGAAGTCTCACTCTCCTTTTAGTTACCACATCTCACCCACAGCCAGTGAAGTCTCACTCTCCTTTTAGTTACCACATCTCACCCACAGCCAGTGAAGTCTCTCTCTCCTGTTAGTTACCACATCTCACCCACAGCCAGTGAAGTCTCTCTCCTTTTAGTTACCACATCTCACCCACAGCCAGTGAAGTCTCTCTCTCCTTTTAGTTACCACATCTCACCCACAGCCAGTGAAGTCTCTCTCTCCTTTTAGTTACCACATCTCACCCACAGCCAGTGAAGTCTCTCTCTCCTTTTAGTTACCACATCTCACCCACAGCCAGTGAAGTCTCACTCTCCTTTTAGTTACCACATCTCACCCACAGCCAGTGAAGTCTCTCTCTCCTTTTAGTTACCACATCTCACCCACAGCCAGTGATGTCTCTCTCTCCTTTTAGTTACCACATCTCACCTTCAGCCATTGAAGTCTCTCTCTCCTTTTAGTTACCACATCTCACCCACAGCCAGTGAAGTCTCTCTCTCCTTTTAGTTACCACGTCTCACCCACAGCCAGTGAAGTCTCTCTCTCCTTTTAGTTACCACATCTCACCCACAGCCAGTGAAGTCTCTCTCTCCTTTTAGTTACCACATCTCACCCACAGCCAGTGAAGTCTCACTCTCCTTTTAGTTACCACATCTCACCCACAGCCAGTGAAGTCTCTCTCTCCTTTTAGTTACCACATCTCACCCACAGCCATTGAAGTCTCACTCTCCTTTTAGTTACCACATCTCACCCACAGCCAGTGAAGTCTCTCTCTCCTTTTAGTTACCACATCTCACCCACAGCCAGTGAAGTCTCACTCTCCTTTTAGTTACCACATCTCACCCACAGCCAGTGAAGTCTCTCTCTCCTTTTAGTTACCACATCTCACCCACAGCCAGTGAAGTCTCACTCTCCTTTTAGTTACCACATCTCACCCACAGCCAGTGAAGTCTCTCTCTCCTTTTAGTTACCACATCTCACCCACAGCCAGTGAAGTCTCACTCTCCTTTTAGTTACCACATCTCACCCACAGCCAGTGAAGTCTATCTCTCCTTTTAGTTACCACATCTCAACCACAGCCAGTGAAGTCTCACTCTCCTTTTAGTTACCACATCTCACCCACAGCCAGTGAAGTCTCACTCTCCTTTTAGTTACCACATCTCACCCACAGCCAGTGAAGTCTCACTCTCCTTTTAGTTACCACATCTCACCCACAGCCATTGAAGTCTCTCTCTCCTTTTAGTTACCACATCTCACCCACAGCCAGTGAAGTCTCACTCTCCTTTTAGTTACCACATCTCACCCACAGCCAGTGAAGTCTCACTCTCCTTTTAGTTACCACATCTCACCCACAGCCAGTGAAGTCTCTCTCTCCTTTTAGTTACCACATCTCACCCACAGCCAGTGAAGTCTCTCTCTCCTTTTAGTTACCACATCTCACCCACAGCCAGTGAAGTCTCTCTCTCCTTTTAGTTACCACATCTCACCCACAGCCAGTGAAGTCTCTCTCTCCTTTTAGTTACCACATCTCACCCACAGCCAGTGAAGTCTCTCTCTCCTTTTAGTTACCACATCTCACCCACAGCCAGTGAAGTCTCACTCTCCTTTTAGTTACCACATCTCACCCACAGCCAGTGAAGTCTCTCTCTCCTTTTAGTTACCACATCTCACCCACAGCCAGTGATGTCTCTCTCTCCTTTTAGTTACCACATCTCACCTTCAGCCATTGAAGTCTCTCTCTCCTTTTAGTTACCACATCTCACCCACAGCCAGTGAAGTCTCTCTCTCCTTTTAGTTACCACGTCTCACCCACAGCCAGTGAAGTCTCTCTCCTTTTAGTTACCACATCTCACCCACAGCCAGTGAAGTCTCTCTCTCCTTTTAGTTACCACATCTCACCCACAGCCAGTGAAGTCTCACTCTCCTTTTAGTTACCACATCTCACCCACAGCCAGTGAAGTCTCTCTCTCCTTTTAGTTACCACATCTCACCCACAGCCATTGAAGTCTCACTCTCCTTTTAGTTACCACATCTCACCCACAGCCAGTGAAGTCTCTCTCTCCTTTTAGTTACCACATCTCACCCACAGCCAGTGAAGTCTCACTCTCCTTTTAGTTACCACATCTCACCCACAGCCAGTGAAGTATCTCTCTCCTTTTAGTTACAACATCTCACCCACAGCCAGTGAAGTCTCACTCTCCTTTTAGTTACCACATCTCACCCACAGCCAGTGAAGTCTCTCTCTCCTTTTAGTTACCACATCTCACCCACAGCCAGTGAAGTCTCACTCTCCTTTTAGTTACCACATCTCACCCACAGCCAGTGAAGTCTCTCTCTCCTTTTAGTTACCACATCTCACCCACAGCCAGTGAAGTCTCTCTCTCCTTTTAGTTACCACATCTCACCCACAGCCAGTGAAGTCTCTCTCTCCTTTTAGTTACCACATCTCACCCACAGCCAGTGAAGTCTCACTCTCCTTTTAGTTACCACATCTCACCCACAGCCAGTGAAGTCTCACTCTCCTTTTAGTTACCACATCTCACCCACAGCCAGTGAAGTCTCTCTCTCTCCTTTTAGTTACCACATCTCACCCACAGCCAGTGAAGTCTCACTCTCTCCTTTTAGTTACCACATCTCACCCACAGCCAGTGAAGTCTCACTCTCCTTTTAGTTACCACATCTCACCCACAGCCAGTGAAGTCTCACTCTCCTTTTAGTTACCACATCTCACCCACAGCCAGTGAAGTCTCTCTCTCCTTTTAGTTACCACATCTCACCCACAGCCAGTGAAGTCTCTCTCTCCTTTTAGTTACCACATCTCACCCACAGCCAGTGAAGTCTCTCTCCCTTTTAGTTACCACATCTCACCCACAGCCATTGAAGTCTCACTCTCCTTTTAGTTACCACATCTCACCCACAGCCAGTGAAGTCTCTCTCTCCTTTTAGTTACCACATCTCACCCACAGCCAGTGAAGTCTCTCTCTCCTTTTAGTTACCACATCTCACCCACAGCCAGTGAAGTCTCTATCTCCTTTTAGTTACCACATCTCACCCACACCCAGTGAAGTCTCTCTCTCCTTTTAGTTACCACATCTCACCCACAGCCAGTGAAGTCTCTCTCTCCTTTTAGTTACCACATCTCACCCACAGCCAGTGAAGTCTCTCTCTCCTTTTAGTTACCACATCTCACCCACAGCCAGTGAAGTCTCACTCTCCTTTTAGTTACCACATCTCACCCACACCCAGTGAAGTCTCTCTCTCCTTTTAGTTACCACATCTCACCCACAGCCAGTGAAGTCTCTCTCTCCTTTTAGTTACCACATCTCACCCACACCCAGTGAAGTCTCACTCTCTCCTTTTAGTTACCACATCTCACCCACAGCCAGTGAAGTCTCTCTCTCCTTTTAGTTACCACATCTCACCCACAGCCAGTGAAGTCTCACTCTCCTTTTAGTTACCACATCTCACCCACAGCCAGTGAAGTCTCTCTCTCCTTTTAGTTACCACATCTCACCCACAGCCAGTGAAGTCTCACTCTCCTTTTAGTTACCACATCTCACCCACAGCCAGTGAAGTCTCTCTCTCCTTTTAGTTACCACATCTCACCCACAGCCAGTGAAGTCTCTCTCCGCGAACGACTCTGCCTTTCAGATGTTGCTGCAACAGATTATTATTATTATTATATTATTATATTTAGTTGCACTAAATCTCATGCTATTTTGCCTTGTTAAGCAGCGTGGTGTTTTCCTTACAAAGGACTGGTGGTATTTACAGAATATAAGTTTGAAGCATTAAAGATGTAGGGATGAGAGGGCTGCGTCTCGTGTTCAAGGGAACTCGGCCTATATACATTCACAGGAGATATAAATAATGTTGGCACACGCCCAATTTATCACACGCCCAATTTATCACACGCTTTGTTTGAAGTATTCATGAAGGTGTTTCAAGTGCCACAGAGAAGTCCTGTTACCTTAACGTGAAATCAGTCTCAGCTGGCGTTTTCCCTGTAATAGAAAACGCATATTGTGAGCCGTGGACTATCGGCAAAGCCAATGAGTTCCAAGGTGTATTTTAAAGGACCAGCAACAAGCTATTGGCCTAGTACTAGCTTCTTACTTTGTGGATCACTTATATTACAACTAGCAGCTCCTAACTAACAGTCAGTCTCTGCTAACCATCTCAGGGACCACTTAGATTAAACTAGCAGTACATACAACTAGCACCTAAACCAGGGGTTCCCCCAGTCTCCCTCCACCTAAACCAGGTCTCCCCAGTCTCCCTCCACCTATACCAGGGGTTCCCCAGTCTCCCTCCACCTAAACCAGGGTCTCCCCAGTCTCCCTCCACCTAAACCAGGGTCTCCCCAGTCTCCCTCCACCTAAACCAGGGTCTCCCCAGTCTCCCTCCACCTAAACCAGGGTCTCCCCAGTCTCCCTCCACCTAAACCAGGGGTTCCCCAGTCTCCCTCCACCTAAACCAGGGTCTCCCCAGTCTCCCTCCACCTAAACCAGGGTCTCCACAGTCTCCCTCCACCTAAACCAGGGTCTCCACAGTCTCCCTCCACCTAAACCAGGGTCTCCACAGTCTCCCTCCACCTAAACCAGGGGTTCCCCAGTCTCCCTCCACCTATACCAGGGGTTCCCCAGTCTCCCTCCACCTAAACCAGGGGTTCCCCAGTCTCCTCCACCTAAACCAGGGTCTCCCCAGTCTCCTCCACCTATACCAGGGTCTCCCCAGTCTCCCTCCACCTAAACCAGGGTCTCCCAGTCTCCCTCCACCTAAACCAGGGTCTCCCAGTCTCCCTCCACCTAAACCAGGGTCTCCCCAGTCTCCTCCACCTAAACCAAGGGTTCCCCCAGTCTCCCTCCACCTAAACCATGGTCTCCCCAGTCTCCCTCCACCTAAACCAGGGTCTCCCCAGTCTCCCTCCACCTAAACCAGGGTCTCCCCAGTCTCCTCCACCTAAACCAGGGTCTCCCCAGTCTCCCTCCACCTAAACCAGGTCTCCCAGTCTCCCTCCACCTAAACCAGGGTCTCCCCAGTCTCCCTCCACCTAAACCAGGTCTCCCCAGTCTCCTCCACCTAAACCAGGGTCTCCCCAGTCTCCCTCCACCTAAACCAGGGTCTCCCAGTCTCCCTCCACCTATACCAGGGGTTCCCCAGTCTCCCTCCACCTAAACCAGGGTCTCCACAGTCTCCCTCCACCTAAACCAGGGTCTCCCCAGTCTCCCTCCACCTATACCAGGGTCTCCCCAGTCTCCTCCACCTAAACCAGGGTCTCCCCAGTCTCCCTCCACCTAAACCAGGGTCTCCCCAGTCTCCCTCCACCTAAACCAGGGTCTCCCCAGTCTCCCTCCACCTAAACCAGGTCTCCCCAGTCTCCCTCCACCTAAACCAGGTCTCCCCAGTCTCCCTCCACCTAAACCAGGGTCTCCCCAGTCTCCCTCCACCTAAACCAGGTCTCCCCAGTCTCCCTCCACCTAAACCAGGGTCTCCCCAGTCTCCCTCCACCTATACCAGGGGTTCCCCAGTCTCCCTCCACCTAAACCAGGTCTCCCCAGTCTCCCTCCACCTAAACCAGGGTCTCCCCAGTCTCCCTCCACCTATACCAGGGGTTCCCCAGTCTCCCTCCACCTATACCAGGGTCTCCCCAGTCTCCCTCCACCTAAACCAGGGGTTCCCCCAGTCTCCCTCCACCTATACCAGGGTCTCCCCAGTCTCCCTCCACCTAAACCAGGGTCTTCCCAGTCTCCCTCCACCTAAACCAGGGTCTCCCCAGTCTCCCTCCACCTAAACCAGGGTCTCCCCAGTCTCCCTCCACCTATACCAGGGTCTTCCCAGTCTCCCTCCACCTAAACCAGGGTCTTCCCAGTCTCCCTCCACCTAAACCAGGGTCTTCCCAGTCTCCCTCCACCTAAACCAGGGTCTCCCCAGTCTCCCTCCACCTAAACCAGGGGGCCCACGACCCCATTTTGATATCTGAAACTTCTTGCAACACCAACCATGTGAAAAAAAGGTTTTATTGGGTGGGGGGTGTATGGCAGTCAATTGGAAAAAGTTTTTTTGGGGTTATGGCAGTCAATTGGAAAACGTTTTTATTTGGGGAGGAGTATGGCAGTCAATTGGAAAACGTTTTTATTTGGGGGGGGGGTATGGTAGTCAATTGAAAACGTTTATATTTGGGGGAGGAGTATGGCAGTCAATTGAAAACAATTCTAGGATTGTTACTGATCGTCTTCTCAAGTCATGTTAATGTGGGACTATGACAATCAACGAGTCCGACCTCATCTCTGCTGTCACATCCAACCTGGATGGATATTTGATTTCAATATAGATGAGATCACTGAGTCCAGCTTCACACAGATCAGAGCTGAAGAAGGATACCATGAGTTTTATGGTGCTTTCAAGACAACTGGGAACTCTGAAAAATACACGATGTCAAATCATGACATCAGTGATCTTCAGCTCGGAATGTCGGAGCTCTAGAAAGAGGGCCGAGTTGGATGATCGCTCAAAATGATTTTTAATTTCCTTCCTAGTTCCCAGTTTCCAGTTCCCGGTTGTCGTGAATGCACTTAAGTCGGGAGTCGAGATTGTCCCAGTTCCCAGGTACCAGTTGACTTGAACAAACTTAAGTCGGAAGTTGAGATTTTCACAATTCTCATTGGCAACATGTCCTTTAGATCCTACCGTGTGCAGTAGTCTGGGACTGGGTTAGACAACTAGACTGGGTTAGACCACTAGACTGGGTTAGGCCACTAGACTGGGTTAGGCCACTAGACTGGGTTAGGCCACTAGACTGGGTTAGACCACTAGACTGGGTTAGGCCACTAGACTGGGTTAGACCACTAGACTGGGTGAGACCACTAGACTGGGTTAGGCCACTAGACTGGATTAGTCCGCTAGACTGGGTTAGACCACTAGACTGGGTTAGACCACTAGACTGGGTTAGACCACTAGACTGGGTTAGGCCACTAGACTGGGTTAGGCCACTAGACTGGGTTAGACCACTAGACTGGGCTAGGCCACTAGACTGGGTTAGATCACTAGACTGGGTTAGGCCACTAGACTGGGTTAGGCCACTAGACTGGGTTAGACCACTAGACTGGGCTAGGCCACTAGACCGGGTTAGATCACTAGACTGGGTTAGATCACTAGACTGGGTTAGACCACTAGACTGGGTTAGAACACTAGACTGGGTAAGACAACTAGACTGGGTTAGACCACTAGACTGGGTTAGGCCACTAGACTGGGTTAGGCCACTAGACTGGGTGAGGCCACTAGACTGACCACTGGACTAGGTTAGACCACTAGACTGGGTTAGGCCACTAGACTGGGTTAGACCACTAGACTGGGTTAGGCCACTAGATGGGTTAGGCCACTAGACTGGGTTAGACCACTAGACTGGGTTAGACCACTAGACTGGGTTAGGACACTAGACTGGGTTAGACCACTAGACTGGGTTAGGCCACTAGACTGGGTTAGACCACTAGACTGGGTTAGACCACTAGATCAAGTTAGACCACTAGACTGAGTTAGGCCACTAGACTGGGTTAGACCACTAGGCCACTGAACTGGGTTAGGCCACTAGACTGGGTTAGGCCACTAGACTGGGTTAGACCACTAGACTGGGTTAGACCACTAGACTGGGTTAGACCACTAGACTGGGTTAGGCCACTAGACTGGGTTAGACCACTAGACTGGGTTAGACCACTAGACTGGGCTAGGCCACTAGACTGGGTTAGACCACTAGACTGGGTTAGACCACTAGACTGGGTTAGGCCACTAGACTGGGTTAGACCACTAGACTGGGTTAGACCACTAGACTGGGCTAGGCCACTAGACTGGGTTAGACCATCAGACTGAGTTAGGCCACTAGACTGGTTAGGCCACTAGACTGGGTTAGACCACTAGATGGAGTTAGACCACTAGACTGGGTTAGGCCAACTAGACTGGGTTAGACCACTAGACTGGGTTAGACCACTAGACTGGGCTAGGCCACTAGACTGGGTTAGGCCACTAGACACAGGTTAGGCCACTAGACTGGGTTAGACCACTAGACTTGGTTAGGCCACTAGACTGGGTTAGGCCACTAGACTGGGTTAGACCACTAGACTGGGTTAGGCCACTAGACTGGGTTAGACCACTAGACTGGGTTAGACCACTAGACTGGGTTAGGCCACTAGACTGGGTTAGACCACTAGACTGGGCTAGGCCACTAGACTGGGTAGACCACTAGACTGGGCTAGGCCACTAGACTGGGTAGACCACTAGACTGGGTTAGACCACTAGACTGGGCTAGGCCACTAGACTGGGTTAGGCCACTAGACTGGGTTAGGCCACTAGACTGGGTTAGACCACTAGACTTGGTTAGGCCACTAGACTGGGTTAGGCCACTAGACTGGGTTAGACCACTAGACTGGGTTAGGCCACTAGACTGGGTTAGGCCACTAGACTGGGTTAGGCCACTAGACTGGGTTAGACCACTAGACTGGGTTAGGCCACTAGACTGGGTTAGACCACTAGACTGGGTTAGGCCACTAGACTGGGTTAGACCACTGAGACTGGTTAGGCCACTAGACTGGGTTAGACCACTAGACTGGGCTAGGCCACTAGACTGGGTTAGACCACTAGACTGGGCTAGGCCACTAGACTGGGTTAGACCACTAGACTGGGTTAGACCACTGACTGGGCTAGGCCACTAGACTGAGTTAGGCCACTAGACTGGGTTAGGCCACTAGACTGGGTTAGACCACTAGACTTGGTTAGGCCACTAGACTGGGTTAGGCCACTAGACTGGGTTAGACCACTAGACTGGGTTAGGCCACTAGACTGGGTTAGACCACTAGACTGGGTTAGGCCACTAGACTGGTTAGGCCACTAGACTGGGTTAGACCACTAGACTGGGTTAGGCCACTAGACTGGGTTGACCACTAGACTGGGTTAGGCCACTAGACTGGGTTAGACCACTAGACTGGGCTAGGCCACTAGACTGGGGTTAGACCACTAGACTGGGTTAGGCCACTAGACTGGTTTAGGCCACTAGACTGGGTTAGACCACTAGGACTGGTTAGGCCACTAGACTGGGTTAGACCACTAGACTGGGTTAGGGCCACTAGACTGGGTTAGACCACTAGACTGGGTTAGACCACTAGACTGGGTTAGTCACTAGATCAAGTTAAATACTAGACTGGGGTTAGCCACTAGACTGGGTTAGCCACTAGACTGGGTTAGGCTAGGTTTATATTATTCTGTGAGATTTGAGATGGATGGTGGGGTCCTTTCTATTGCCACGTATATTACTGTCTCAGCAGCACTGGGCATGGAAACCACAGGCACATCTCAAATCAGGCAAATCACCAGCCAGTTGAGCAGCGAGTGCAATAACAGACAGTATCGCAGCCAATCTTAAAAATCCCATCTCACCCAGCCCTGCAGGACAACACGATGAGACTGTTACCATTTATTAAGGATGAAGGATGCTTTAAATAAGTCAAGAAGAGCCAGATGATGTCCACACAGGGATGAGAGGATTAGAGAGAGAGGGAGAGAAGCGGGGGGGGGGGGGGGGGGGGGGTGAGGGAGAGAATGCGAGTTTGAGAGAGAAAAAAATTGAGGGAGAGAAAGCGAGAGAGGGGTGCATCTTGTGTCTGTCTGTCTGACTGGTGTCTATCGGACTGCTGTCTGTCGGACTGGCGGACTGGTTGTCTGTCAGACTGTCTGACTGGTGTCTGTCTGACTGGTGTCTATTGGACTGGTGTCTGCCGGACTGGTGTCTGTCGGACTGTCAGACTGGTTGCCTGTCTGACTGGTGTCTATCGGACTGGTGTCTGCCGGACTGGTGTCTGTCGGACTGTCAGACTGGTTGTCTGTCAGACTGTCTGACTGGTGTCTGTCTGACTGGTGTCTATTGGACTGGCGTCTGTCGGACTGTCAGACTGGTTGCCTGTCTGACTGGTGTCTATCGGACTGGTGTCTGCCGGACTGGTGTCTGTCGGACTGTCAGACTGGTCGTCTGTCAGACTGTCTGACTGGTGTCTGTCTGACTGTCTGTGCTCTTTTAATAATGGAGCAATATGATCTGGAGCACTGACTGGAAGGACATCTCTGATGAGGGCCAGGGGTTCACCGCCCAGAGACCAGGCTTAATCACATTGGAATCATAGTGTCATTTGCATTCATCACTGAAAAGTAATGGAACAAGTCACCTGTGGCCCTGTCAGAGCGCAGAATATCAAGTCCCAGGCTTGAATTTTTCATCATGCAATTACTGCAATTTAGACCTCCTGGTATTGCTTAATTTCCCAAGACCTTGAGAATAAAAATGGAATATAATATCAACTTTGTAAAAAGGGGAACAGTGAAACACTAGAGTATGCTATAATAATATCGTATACTGTAATAAGGCACTAGGAAACTACAAAAGGCCCCAGGAAGATTATATAGTTCCCATATGATGACATCAGTACCATGATAAAGTGAAGAGAAAATTAGAGACAGACTGTAGTGTGATTTCAACATCAGTGAATTTTTTTTGATTTCATTAGAATCCTCATCATAGTTCTCCAATTATCTGTTATAACATTTTTTAAACTCATCTTGACATAGAACGTAATAACCACAAAGCATTATTACAACAATCCAACACATAGTGCAGCAAGTTAGCTGTTCCAATAAGGCTTGTTGAATGAGATCACGGACTGTCCATCCCTCCTTTACACCCTGTCCGACCAAATGTCACTTTCATGATGAAGATGGTTCTTCACCCCAATTAGGGCCTTCAATAATGTTGAGGAGGAGGAGGAGGAGGAGGAGGAGGAGGAGGGAGGAGGGGGGTCTCTTTCCTAGAGCTGTTTTCATGTTAACGTTGTGTATCAATAATCACATCCGTGTTTTGAGTTTGTTTGACATGGACAATGGGAATTTCAAATATTGATGCTGTCGATACCTGGTACATCCGTGTCATGTAATAACTCAGCTAGTTATTCCACATTCTTATAAGATTTCCCACCTGAACTGATATTTCCTCCAGGTACTGTAGCTACTGTTGGAGAGGCTAGCAGATAGGCAAACTGTTCTTTTGGCAGTTATTTTTGGCATTGGCTTGCATCCATGAGCCCAAGTAATACTGTATAGTAAGATGCTATAGCTAGCAGCTACCTTAGCACTGCTGGTTAACTTGCTTGCCAGCAAGCTCAAACTAATTTACAAGTGAGGAAACCACCAATTGGTACCATAACCTGTATCATAAGTGCTGTGTTGTAATTTAAAGATAATAGGTAATAGCTAACTTATTTACAACGAGTCTTCCCAAACCTAGCGACCCTTTTCCACACATTTTGTCAGGATTTGGCCAGGGTTGTTCGGGTTTTGGTCACTAGATGCCCCCATTGTGCTTTTTGACCTTATGTTTTTCCCCCTTGTTCCCCATTATTATTTGCACCTGTGCCTCGTTTCCCCTGATTGTATTTAAACCCTTAGTTTCCCTCAGTTATGTGCTCTGTGTTTGTATGTTAGCACCCAGCCCTAGTGTTCTGTGTATTCTTGTCGATTCCGGTGGATGCTCTTGTGGAATTCTGTTTTGTTTTTGAGTATCTCTTGAGGCTTTTTTGTGCTATTCCTACCACCTTTTGGATTTGCCATTTTTTGTATTGAAGGACTTCTCCTTTTTACTTTATTAAATACACCGTCTTAAGTACTGCTGTGTCTGCCTCATCTTCTGGGTTCTGCTGACTATTCGTGGCTCAGTTGGTTAAGTGACTGTTTCTCCTCCTGAGACCCAGGTTCGTAACCGGTCCTGACAGAAACACAGAGCCAAAAATGAACCCGGAGGCAGCCAGTTCCCTAGGACCTTTTTGCCATGCTGTCCCACCACCAGGAGACTGTCCAACACCACAAAGCCGCCCTGGTTCAGCAAGAGGCCTTAATGGCTAGAAATTCTCATTCTTCTGTCAGGACCCGGTTACAACCTGTCCTCCGGAGGAGAAACAGTATGTATGAAGTCCATGCATGAAGCAGGAATCTAATGAAGGAAATCTGGTCAACTCAATTGAATGTTCAGAATGGCATTCCTCTGCCCAGAAATCTTTCACTTGTTCAGAATAATCTATGACATTTTATTTTGTTTGTTAGGCTATCTAACATCTTAAAATATAGGCCTATTTTTTTGGGGGGAACTATAGTCCATAACAAATGGTCTAAATTGGATCAATATAACATGTGAAAGTTTTTTTTAAAGTGCCTAGCTAGTAATTAAAAATCAAAGTGTGTGCAGTTATCTAGATGCATAAAAACCAAAGTGTATGCAGATCAGATGCGTAAGTTGATTTATAGACTACAGTTATTTTCTGGGTCATTGAATTACATCTGAAAAATAATGAGGCCCTGAAGAGAATGCAATTTCTGCATGAATGCAATTTCTTACTTATTCTTGCTTTGTTGAAATTATAACTGCATTAAAATACAAATTTATAAATGTTTTATTGTGAATAATTATGAATAATTGGAACTTGGAAAAAGTTTAATTCTATGAGGTAAAAAAAAAGTGCATTCAATCATTATTTACCTCTTGAGAACTTAGCCTAATATACGTAATAGTCTTGGGATGTGAAAACATATTCTTAACAAAAGCAAAAATGTGATTATGTCCACACAATTGATCTATTAAAAATATATGATTAACTTCTCGATTTCATTATCATTTAAAAAAATAAGTAAAGTATGTATACAATACATTGTATGTATAAGATGTAATGTAAAATAAGAAGTTCCTCGTTCATCTAACAACTGCATCAACCACAAAGGAGTATTCACAATGGGTTCTGTGTTCCAGGACTTCACCTCCAAGTGAAACATTGCATTTTTCTCCGTTACTCCACTCTAGCCCATATGGTGGAGTGTCTTAGCTCTACTGTTTAATGGTTACTCCACTCTACCCCATATGGTGGAGGTCTAAACTCTACTGGTTACTCCACCAGCCCATATGGTGGAGGTCTTATCTCTACTGGTTACTCCACTCTAGCCCATATGGTGGAGGTCTTATCTCTACTGG
>NW_027010867.1:0-27988 GCF_036934945.1 Oncorhynchus masou masou | reverse complement strand
GGTGAAAGTCAAAGCTAAAAGTAAAAAATAAAGTCAAAATAACCCCCCCCCCCCAAAAAAAAAATATATGTTTGAAAGACACTAAGGGGCAACTCTGTTACATCGAATGCCTGTTTACCTGAAAATGATGCCGCACAGGTGTTTGTACTCATGTACACATATATAAACACACACTCACAATCAAACGCACTCGACGGAACGACTTGATTAGTGTAGTGTCAACATCGCAGCCACTACCAGCTAGCCTACTCCAGCAGTACTGTTTCATTTCAATCATTTTTAGTCAATAAGATTCTTGCTACGTAAGCTTAACTTTCTGAACATTCGAGACGTGTAGTCCACTTGTCATTCCAATCTCCTTTGCATTAGCGTAGCCTCTTCTGTACCCTGTTAACTATGTGTCTATCTATCCCTGTTCTCTCCTCTCTGCACAGACCATACAAACGCTCCACACCGCGTGGCCGCGGTCACCCTAATCTGGTGGTCCCAGCGCGCACGACCCACGTGGAGTTCCTGGTCTCCGGTAGCCTCTGGAACTGCCGATCTGCGGCCAACAAGGCAGAGTTCATCTCAGCCTATGCCTCCCTCCAGTCCCTCGACTTCCTGGCACTGACGGAAACATGGATCACCACAGATAACACTGCTACTCCTACTGCTCTCTCTTCGTCTGCCCACGTGTTCTCGCACACCCCGAGAGCTTCTGGTCAGCGGGGTGGTGGCACCGGGATCCTCATCTCTCCCAAGTGGTCATTCTCTCTCTCTCCCCTTACCCATCTATCTATCGCCTCCTTTGAATTCCATGCTGTCACAGTTACCAGCCCTTTCAAGCTTAACATTCTTATCATTTATCGCCCTCCAGGTTCCCTCGGAGAGTTCATCAATGAGCTTGATGCCTTGATAAGCTCCTTTCCTGAGGACGGCTCACCTCTCACAGTCCTGGGCGACTTTAACCTCCCCACGTCTACCTTTGACTCATTCCTCTCTGCCTCCTTCTTTCCACTCCTCTCCTCTTTTGACCTCACCCTCTCACCTTTCCCCCTACTCACAAGGCAGGCAATACGCTCGACCTCATCTTTACTAGATGCTGTTCTTCCACTAACCTCACTGCAACTCCCCTCCAAGTCTCCGACCACTACCTTGTATCCTTTTCCCTCTCGCTCTCATCCAACACTTCCCACACTGCCCCTACTCGGATGGTATCGCGCCGTCCCAACCTTCGCTCTCTCTCCCCGCTACTCTTTCCTCTTCCATCCTTTCATCTCTTCCCTCTGCTCATACCTTCTCCAACCTTTCTCCTGACTCTGCCTCCTCAACCCTCCTCTCTTCCCTTTCTGCATCCTTTGACTCTCTATGTCCCCTATCCTCCAGGCCGGCTTGGTCCTCCCCTCCCGCTCCGTGGCTCGATGACTCATTGCGAGCTCACAGAACAGAGCTCCGGGCAGCCGAGCGGAAATGGAGGAAAACTCGCCTCCCTGCGGACCTGGCATCCTTTCACTCCCTCCTCTCTACATTTTCCTCCTCTGTCTCTGCTGCTAAAGCCACTTTCTACCACTCTAAATTCCAAGCATCTGCCTCTAACCCTAGGAAGCTCTTTGCCACCTTCTCCTCCCTCCTGAATCCTCCTCCCCCTCCCCCCTCCTCCCTCTCTGCAGATGACTTCGTCAACCATTTTGAAAAGAAGGTCGACGACATCCGATCCTCGTTTGCTAAGTCAAACGACACCGCTGGTTCTGCTCACACTGCCCTACCCTGTGCTCTGACCTCTTTCTCCCTCTCTCTCCAGATGAAATCTCGCTTCTTGTGACGGCCGGCCGCCCAACAACCTGCCCGCTCGACCCTATCCCCTCCTCTCTCCTCCAGACCATTTCCGGGGACCTTCTCCCTTACCTCACCTCGCTCATCAACTCATCCCTGACCGCTGGCTACGTCCCTTCCGTCTTCAAGAGAGCGAGAGTTGCACCCCTTCTGAAGAAACCTACACTCGATCCCTCCGATGTCAACAACTACAGACCAGTATCCCTTCTTTCTTTTCTCTCCAAAACTCTTGAACGTGCCGTCCTTGGCCAGCTCTCCCTCTATCTCTCTCAGAATGACCTTCTCGATCCAAATCAGTCAGGTTTCAAGACTAGTCATTCAACTGAGACTGCTCTTCTCTGCATCACGGAGGCGCTCCGCACTGCTAAAGCTAACTCTCTCTCCTCTGCTCTCATCCTTCTAGACCTATCGGCTGCCTTCGATACTGTGAACCATCAGATCCTCCTCTCCACCCTCTCCGAGTTGGGCATCTCCGGCGCGGCCCACGCTTGGATTGCGTCCTACCTGACAGGTCGCTCCTACCAGGTGGCGTGGCGAGAATCTGTCTCCTCGCCACGCGCTCTCACCACTGGTGTCCCCCAGGGCTCTGTTCTAGGCCCTCTCCTATTCTCGCTATACACCAAGTCACTTGGCTCTGTCATAACCTCACATTGTCTCTCCTATCATTGCTATGCTGACGACACACAATTAATCTTCTCCTTTCCCCCTTCTGATGACCAGGTGGCGAATCGCATCTCTGCATGTCTGGCAGACATATCAGTGTGGATGACGGATCACCACCTCAAGCTGAACCTCGGCAAGACGGAGCTGCTCTTCCTCCCGGGGAAGGACTGCCCGTTCCATGATCTCGCCATCACGGTTGACAACTCCATTGTGTCCTCCTCCCAGAGCGCTAAGAACCTTGGCGTGATCCTGGACAACACCCTGTCGTTCTCAACCAACATCATGGCGGTGGCCCGTTCCTGTAGGTTCATGCTCTACAACATCCGCAGAGTACGACCCTGCCTCACACAGGAAGCGGCGCAGGTCCTAATCCAGGCACTTGTCATCTCCCGTCTGGATTACTGCAACTCGCTGTTGGCTGGGCTCCCTGCCTGTGCCATTAAACCCCTACAACTCATCCAGAACGCCGCAGCCCGTCTGGTGTTCAACCTTCCCAAGTTCTCTCACGTCACCCCGCTCCTCCGCTCTCTCCACTGGCTTCCAGTTGAAGCTCGCATCCGCTACAAGACCATGGTGCTTGCCTACGGAGCTGTGAGGGGAACGGCACCGCAGTACCTCCAGGCTCTGATCAGGCCCTACACCCAAGCAAGGGCACTGCGTTCATCCACCTCTGGCCTGCTCGCCTCCCTACCATTGAGGAAGTACAGTTCCCGCTCAGCCCAGTCAAAACTGTTCGCTGCTCTGGCCCCCCAATGGTGGAACAAACTCCCTCACGACGCCAGGACAGCGGAGTCAATCACCACCTTCCGGAGACACCTGAAACCCCACCTCTTCAAGGAATACCTAGGATAGGATAAGTAATCCTTCTCACCACCCCCCCCCTTAATGACTTAGATGCACTATTGTAAAGTGGCTGTTCCACTGGATGTCAGAAGGTGAATTCACCAATTTGTAAGTCGCTCTGGATAAGAGCGTCTGCTAAATGACTTAAATGTAATGATGTAAATGTAGTGCACGCACAAGGACATTCACATACACTCATGTACTGAAAAGTATTCAGTTCTCCTTGATGTCTTTTTGTTTTTTTGCGTTGTTGTTTGTTGCTTTCTGTTTTACTTTGTTTTTCTATTTTGTTCATTTTGTTGGTTGTTGGTGCGTTGGGGGATGGGAGGGGGCTTATGGAGGGAGAGGCTTTGGATGGTTGAGGGTCAGCTCTCGGGAACTGTGGGAGGTCTAGGATGGTTGGTGGACTAGCGGTTGGGAGCTTGGGCCTGTTTGAGGGAGAGGTTCTTCATAGCTTTGACTCAGTCGGTTTGAGGGAGAGGTTCTTCATAGCTTTGACTCAGTCGGTTTGAGGGAGAGGTTCTTCATAGCTTTGACTCAGTCGGTATGAGGGAGAGGTTCTTCATAGCTTTGACTCAGTCGGTTTGAGGGAGAGGTTCTTCATAGCTTTGACTCAGTCGGTTTGAGGGAGAGGTTCTTCTTAGCTTTGACTCAGTCGGTATGAGGGAGAGGTTCTTCATAGCTTTGACTCAGTCGGTTTGAGGGAGAGGTTCTTCATAGCTTTGACTCAGTCGGTATGAGGGAGAGGTTCTTCATAGCTTTGACTCAGTCGGTATGAGGGAGAGGTTCTTCATAGCTTTGACTCAGTCGGTATGAGGGAGAGGTTCTTCATAGCTTTGACTCAGTCGGTTTGAAGGAGAGGTTCTTCATAGCTTTGACTCAGTCGGTTTGAGGGAGAAGTTCTTCATAGCTTTGACTCAGTCGGTATGGGGGAGAGGTTCTTCATAGCTTAGTTTTATGTCCAAAGTCATATTCACACAATTCATTATCCAATATCATGTAAAGTGGCACTGATGTAGGACACTATAGAAGTGCAATTCTAATGATTTTTGGTTGAAATGAATGAATTCTCTAACTTCTTTCTCTTTTTGAAATCAAATGTATGTTGTCAGTCCCACTTTACTCACGATTAGGAGAGGAATGGAAACCTTGATTAGCTTTTGTGTTGTCGCATCCCATTTGACACAGCCAATCAGATTAAGTGATGATTTAATTGGAGTAAATGCATCGTAGCATTTAATTAAACTGCGATTAGTTTAGTGTTTTTGACACTTGAATCATCTCATCGAATCAAACTCAATCGTAGAACTGTTTGACAGTTGAACTCGCTGTGAGTCAATTACACAACGCACTTTAAACATGTGGTTAGATCACAGCCTGAGTAATCTCGGGACTCGGTTGCAAAATCTCTGCGTTAACACTTTGTCACAAGAGACTAAAGCCTAAAGACATGCAATGTTACTTTTAATAAATGTGTGATTATATCTCTTGTAATGTTATTTCTCAACCTTGTGATGTCTCTGAAGGAAGCCGATAATTATTTCATTGTAATCAGTTGTAGATATTTCCTGGCTCAGTGTTCCTGCTGATGAAGTCTGATGATCTGTTTAGAGATTAAACTACAGACTGGCCTACATTTACATGGTGTATATAGAGCATTAGATGAATAGGACAGGTTTTGACCAGAATACAGTATATAGATATGAAATGGGGAAAACAGTATGTGAACATTTTACTAACCTGACCAGTGTTCTATTATTATAGTGACCAGTGTTCCATTATTAAAGTGACCAGTGTTCCATTATTAAACTGACCAGTGTTCTATTATTAAACTGACCAGTGTTCTATTATTATAGTGACCAGTGTTCCATTATTAAAGTGGCCAGTGTTCCATTATTAAACTGACCAGTGTTCCATTATTAAACTGACCAGTGTTCCATTATTAAACTGACCAGTGTTCCATTATTAAAGTGGCCAGTGTTCCATTATTAAACTGACCAGTGTTCCATTATTAAACTGACCAGTGTTCCATTATTAAACTGACCAGTGTTCCATTATTAAACTGACCAGTGTTCCATTATTATAGTGACCAGTGTTCTATTATTAACCTGACCAGTGTTCTATTATTATAGTGACCAGTGTTCTATTATTATAGTGACCAGTGTTCTATTATTATAGTGACCAGTGTTCTATTATTATAGTGACCAGTGTTCTATTATTATAGTGACCAGTGTTCTATTATTATAGTGACCAGTGTTCTATTATTATAGTGACCAGTGTTCTATTATTATAGTGACCAGTGTTCTATTATTATAGTGACCAGTGTTCCATTATTATCCTGACTAGTGTTCTATTATTATCCTGACTAGTGTTCCATTATTAAAGTAACCAGTGTTCCATATAATAATGAAACGAGGCCACTCAGGAGATGAAAAAACCCTCACCCAAAACGTATAGCCCCGTTGAACAACAAAAATGGGCTGTTAGAAAATGTGAAAAATTATAACAGTAATTTAAATATCAATCAAATTTTTACTTGGCGTACTCCCGCACGAACCCCAGTTTGGGATTACACCTGCTCTACAGTATAGAATTATTTTAGCTATAGCTATAATGTTTAGCTATATAATTGTTTTATCTATATAGCATCAAGTGACCCTTTGCGTTTATTGTTCTAATAGATGAATAACAGATGAGAAATACTGATGATCCTAACTGAGACATAGTCACTCTTTCAGCCTTTCAGACCAGAGTAGACCGGACGCTTATGTATGGTGCTTATTCAAATGAGGTAACTACATCACATATCAGTCACAAGTGTTCAAACTTCTCAGATAAGACCAGACAGAGGTATCTATATATTCCTATTGTTAAGCTATGTACTTGTTATATCTATATAATAACCTGTTTCTATAGATACTTGTTGAAATCAAGTATAGAAATACAAGTCTGAGAGACAGTCCTCACGAGCCTCTCAGACGAGACCAGAGGTATTGTCGCTAACGACCCTGCTGTTTCCAGGCTATGAGAGCAGGTATTGTAGCTAATGTCCCTGCTGTTTCCAGGCTATGAGAGCAGAATTATTGTGTGGCTAATGGCCCTGCTGTTTCCAGGCTATGAGAGCAGAGGTATTGTAGCTAATGACCATGCTGTTTCCAGGCTATGAGAGCAGAGGCACAGCTAATGACCTTGCTGTTTCCAGGCTATGAGCAGGTATTGTAGCTAATGGCCATGCTGTTTCCAGGCAATGAGAGCAGGTATTGTGGCTAATGTCCCTGCTGGTTCCCAGGCTAGGAGACCAGAGGTATTGTAGCTAATGTCCCTCCTGGTTCCCAGGCTAGGAGACCAGAGATATTGTAGCTAATGGCCCTGCTGTTTCCAGGCTATGAGACCAGAGGTATTGTAGCTAATGGCCCTGCTGTTTCCAGGCTAGGAGACCAGAGTTATTGTAGCTAATGCCCTGCTGTTTCCAGGCTAGAGACCAGAGAGATATTGTAGCTAATGGCCCTGCTGTTTCCAGGCTAGGAGACCAGAGTTATTGTAGCTAATGGCCCTGCTGTTTCCAGGCTAGGAGACCAGAGGTATTGTAGCTAATGGCCCTGCTGTTTCCAGGCTAGGAGACCAGAGGTATTGTAGCTAATGGCCCTGCTGTTTCCAGGCTAGGAGAGCAGGTATTGTAGCTAATGGCCATGCTGTTTCCAGGCTAGGAGACCAGAGGTATTGTAGCTAATGGCCCTGCTGTTTCCAGGCTAGGAGAGCAGGTATTGTAGCTAATGTCCCTGCTGTTTCCAGGCTAGGAGACCAGAGGTATTGTAGCTAATGTCCCTGCTGTTTCCAGGCTAGGAGACCAGAGGTATTATAGCTAATGTCCCTGCTGTTTCCAGGCTAGGAGACCAGAGGTATTGTAGCTAATGTCCCTGCTGTTTCCAGGCTAGGAGACTAGAGGTATTGTAGCTAATGACCCTGCTGTTTCCCAGGCTAGGGAGAGCAGGTATTGTAACTAATGACTCTGCTGTTTCCCAGGCTAGGAGAGCAGGTATTGTAAGCTAATGTCCCTGCTGTTTCCAGGCTAGGAGACCAGAGGTATTGTAGCTAATTGCCCTGCTGTTTCCAGGCTAGGAGACCAGAGGTATTGTAGCTAATGTCCCTGCTGTTTCCAGGCTAGGAGACCAGAGGTATTTGTAGCTAACAGCCCTGCTGTTTCCAGGCTATGAGACCAGATGTATTGTAGCCAACGGCCCTGCTATTTCCAGGCTAGGAGACCAGAGGTATTGTAGCTAATGGCCCTGCTGTTTCCAGGCTATGAGACCAGAGGTATTAGAAGCTAATGTCCCTGCTGTTTCCAGGCTAGGAGACCAGAGGTATTGTAGCTAATGGCCCTGCTGCTCCCAGGCTAGGAGACCAGAGGTATTGAAGCAATGGCCCTGCTGTTTCCAGTCTATGAGACCAGAGGTATTGTAGCTAATGGCCCTGCTGTTTCCAGGCCATGAGACCAGAGGTATTGTAGCTAATGGTCCTGCTGTTTCCAGGCTAGGAGACCAGAGGTATTGTATCTAATGACCATGCTGTTTTCCAGGCTAGGAGAAAGGTTTTGTAGCTAATGGCCATGCTGTTCCCAGGCTAGGAGACCAGAGGTATTGTAGCTAATGGCCCTGCTGTTTCCAGGCTAGGAGACCAGAGGTATTGTAGCTAATGGCCCTGCCAGGCTATGCAGAGCAGGTATTGTAGCTAATGGCCTGCTGTTTCCAGGCTATGAGAGCAGGTATTGTAGCTAATGGCCCTGCTGTTTCCAGGCTAGGAGAGCAGCCAAAGTATCTACTGAGGATCTGTCCCAGCTGGCATCCTATTCCCTATGTAGTGCTCTGGTCAAAGCAGTGCACTATCAATTTAATAGGTGACATTTGGGACTCAGGAGTGTATAATGAGATAGCATGGCCGCCCAACGACTCTCCAACCAGTTTATTAAATCATTAGTGTGTTTGAAAGATGTCCAGATTTGCCCAACGACGCGCTACCCAGTTTATTAAATCATTAGTGTCTTTTACCAAAGCTCAGCCATCCATCCCTGTAAGATCTTGCCTCTCTTGCACTCTGTGTTTTTTTCCAACACTCCTCTCGTTTGTTTTTAACATTTGTGTTTGCCAAGAACAGCATGTTGCTTCATCTCTCTCTCGCTCTCTCGCTCTCGCTCTCCATCTCTCTCGCTCTCTACATTCTCTCTTGATCTCTTTCTTTCCACACTATTCTTCATGTGTTGATCTGAGTTTGCCAAAAACAACAGCTTTTGGTGTCAAGGCAACCAAGAGCACTGCTTTCTGCATGATAATGTATTCTAAATGGGAGAGGGGAATACTGTGTGGACATACGAGAGAGGGAGGGAGGGACTGAGGAGAGATAGAGAGAAAAGTGGATGGAGAGAGAGAGGCAGAGACAGAGAGAGACAGAGACAGAGAGAGAGAGACATACAGAGACAGAGAGAGAGAGAGAGAGAGAGAGACAGACATAGAGAGACAGACAGACAGAGAAAGACAGAGACAGACAGAGAAAAACAGAGACAGAGCGAGACAGACAGAGACAGAGAGAGACAGACAGAGACAGACAGAGACAGACAGACAGAGACATAGAGAGACAGAGAGGCAGACAGAGAGAGACAGAGAGGCAGACAGAGAGAGAGAGACAGACAGAGAGAGAGAGACAGACAGACAGAGACAGAGCGAGAAAGACAGACAGAGAGAGACAGAGAGAGAGACAGAGCGAGACAGAGAGAGAAAGACAGAGAGACAGAGACAGAGAGAGACAGACAGACAGAGAGAGACAGAGACAGTCAGAGAGACAGAGACAGAGAGACAGAGAGAGAGACAGACAGACAGAGAGAGAGACAGACAGACAGAGAGAGAGACAGAGAGACAGAGAGAGACTTTAAGGTGTATTACCTAGCCTAGCCTGGTCCTAGACCATATACACTGTTATATTACCTAGCCTAGCCTGGTCCTAGACCATATACACTGTTATATTATCTAGCTTGGTCCAAGACTATATATACTGTTATATTACCTAGCCTAGCCTGGTCCTAGACCATATACACTGTTCGTTTAGCAAGCCTGGTCCTAGACCATATATACTGTTGTATTACCTAGCCTGGTCCTAGACCATATATACTGTTATATTACCTAGCCTAGCCTGGTCCTAGACCATATACACTGTTATATTACGTAGCCTGGTCCTAGACTATATATACTGTTAAATTACCTAGCCTAGCCTGGTTCTAGACCATATATACTGTTGTATTACCTAGCCTAGCCTGGTCCTCAACCATATATACTGTTATATTAGCTAGCCTAGCCTGGCCCTGTACAATGAGTGCACAAAACACCTACTCTTTCCCGGCGAGGGAGTCATGCTACAAAAGCTGCACATTGCTCCAATCAATCAGACTTCAACCTAAGAGCACACACGCATGTAGATCTACGATCATTAGGTGGATATCTTTAATTAAACCTTTAATTAAAACATTTTAATTAAAACCTTTAGCAATCATTAACTTAATTTACTAACTTTATCCTGCTTAAAATGGATTAAAGTTGAAATATGTTGTAATTAGGCAAAGCAAATTCCCCACAAACACAGTGATATTAGGCTTATGACATGTTTGTGTGTGTGTGCGCGCTTGTGTTTGTAAGTGTGTGTGTTTGTGTGTCTGTCTGTGTATGATATCTAGAAGGTCATCCCTGACACCTCCCCTGTTCTGTTAAATACCACCATGCCACTTTCGATCAGGTCTCGGATTCCAAAAAGGACCCCTCTAAGGTCAACGTCCACTCCCCCGCATCATAAAAAACATCTCCATCAACATCCGTAAGTTTAAGCTAGAGATGGAAAAAACGTCATAAAATTGTCTGTAGAGTCTAAACGGTTTGACTTTACAAACCCTCTCTATGGTAAGATGAGACTGTCACGAACATGATGGTGGTCTCTGTTGTTTTGTTCCACGACCTCCACAAGTGTCTGGAGACTCGTCTGAAGTCGGTACCGCCCACCTCCACAAGTGTCTGGAGACTCGTCTGAAGTCGGTACCGCCCACCTCCACAAGTGTCTGGAGACTCGTCTGAAGTCGGTAAGGCCCACCTCCACAAGTGTCTAGAGACTCGTCTGTAGTCGGTACCGCCCACCTCCACAAGTGTCTGGAGAATCGTCTGAAGTCGGTACCGCCCACCTCCACAAGTGTCTGGAGACTCGTCTGAAGTCGGTACCGCCCACCTCCACAAGTGTCTGGAGAATCGTCTGAAGTCGGTACCGCCCACCTCCACAAGTGTCTGGAGACTCGTCTGAAGTCTGTACCGCCCACCTCCACAAGTGTCTGGAGACTCGTCTGAAGTCGGTACCGCCCACCTCAACAAGTGTCTGGAGACTCGTCTGAAGTCGGTACCGCCCACCTCCACAAGTGTCTGGAGAATCGTCTGAAGTCGGTACCGCCCACCTCCACAAGTGTCTGGAGACTGCGTCTGAAGTCGGTACCGCCCACCTCCACAAGTGTCTGGAGAATCGTCTGTAGTCGGTACCTCCCACCTCCACAAGTGTCTGGAGACTCGTCTGAAGTCGGTACCGCCCACCTCCACAAGTGTCTGGAGACTCGTCTGAAGTCGGTACCGCCCACCTCCACAAGTGTCTGGAGACTCGTCTGAAGTCGGTAACGCCCACCTCCACAAGTGTCTGGAGACTTGTCTGAAGTCGGTAACGCCCACCTCCACAAGTGTCTGGAGACTCGTCTGAAGTCGGTACCGCCCACCTCCACAAGTGTCTGGAGACTCGTCTGAAGTCGGTACCGCCCACCTCCACAAGTGTCTGGAGACTCGTCTGAAGTCGGTACCGCCCACCTCCACAAGTGTCTGGAGAATCGTCTGAAGTCGGTACCTCCCACCTCCACAAGTGTCTGGAGAATCGTCTGAAGTCGGTACCGCCCACCTCCACAAGTGTCTGGAGACTCGTCTGAAGTCGGTACCTCCCACCTCCACAAGTGTCTGGAGACTCGTCTGTAGTCGGTACCGCCCACCTCCACAAGTGTCTGGAGACTCGTCTGAAGTCGGTACCTCCCACCTCCAAAAGTGTCTGGAGAATCGTCTGAAGTCGGTACCGCCCACCTCCACAAGTGTCTGGAGACTCGTCTGAAGTAGGTAACGCCCACCTCCACAAGTGTCTGGAGAATCGTCTGAAGTCGGTACCTCCCACCTCCACAAGTGTCTGGAGAATCGTCTGAAGTCGGTACCGCCCACCTCCACAAGTGTCTGGAGACTCGTCTGAAGTAGGTAACGCCCACCTCCACAAGTGTCTGGAGAATCGTCTGAAGTCGGTACCGCCCACCTCCACAAGTGTCTGGAGACTCGTCTGTAGTCGGTACCGCCCACCTCCACAAGTGTCTGGAGACTCGTCTGAAGTCGGTACCGCCCACCTCCACAAGTGTCTGGAGACTCGTCTGAAGTCGGTACCTCCCACCTCCACAAGTGTCTGGAGACTCGTCTGAAGTCGGTACCGCCCACCTCCACAAGTGTCTGGAGACTCGTCTGAAGTCGGTAACGCCCACCTCCACAAGTGTCTGGAGACTCGTCTGAAGTCGGTAACGCCCACCTCCACAAGTGTCTGGAGACTCGTCTGAAGTCGGTACCGCCCACCTCCACAAGTGTCTGGAGACTCGTCTGAAGTCGGTACCGCCCACCTCCACAAGTGTCTGGAGACTCGTCTGAAGTCGGTAACGCCCACCTCCACAAGTGTCTGGAGACTCGTCTGAAGTCGGTACCTCCCACCTCCACAAGTGTCTGGAGACTCGTCTGAAGTCGGTAACGCCCACCTCCACAAGTGTCTGGAGACTCCTCTGAAGTCGGTAACGCCCACCTCCACAAGTGTCTGGAGACTCGTCTGAAGTCGGTACCGCCCACCTCCACAAGTGTCTGGAGACTCGTCTGAAGTCGGTACCGCCCACCTCCATTCATGGAGACTGTTTAGTGCCAAAGAAATAAAGGGTTAAATACAAAACAAAAATAGATATATATGTTTCCTGATCTCTCTTACATTTCTCAGATATAGGACAGACACTTAATTTAGATTTGATTTTGGGACTGTTGTTCCATATAGTAAATATGTTATTCCATGTGTTTGTATGGGCTGATTGGGGACACTTCAAAGGGTCTTAACATTAAAAATCAAATTGCAAAATGATCATTGGTATGACATTCTTAAAACAATTCCATATAGCTTCCCCCTAACCGGTTAAGACAGGGATTACTCTTGTGAGGCAAATACCACCACCACACTGTCAATTTGCTGCTGCCTCAGAAAAGGTCAGCGACCTGTCGCTATGTGACATGGTGGTTTTTACTGAGGGGTGGAGGAGGGCGAGGGCTTCCCAAGCTTATTGGCAGTGTGTTTGTGTGAAGTTTGAAGTTTTTATGTCACGTGCACAAGTACAGTGAAATGCCTGTCTTGCAAACTGAACACCCAACAAAGCAATAATCAAAAAAAAATGTAGTACTAGAAAAAAAACATGAGAAATAAGAATAAGAAATATGAAATACACAACAAAGTATACTATATATAGGAAATATACAATATAAAGTAAGTATACTATATATAGGACATTTTTTGAAAAGAGGGGGAGAGAGAGTGTGTTGTGAGAGAGAGGTCTCTGTTATGGTTTGTGTGTGTGTGTGTGTGTGTGTGTGTGTGTGTGTGTGTGTTTTGTGTGTGTGTGTGAGGGAGAGAGAGAGGTCTCTTATGTTGAGACTTTCATCTTGTTTTATTATCCCAGGCCTCCAGTCGTTGCAGTTACAATTACAGTTACCCTTTGTCAGTATGACTCAAACCAATAGGAATGTTGTTCTTTAGTCTGCACGCAGCTTCCTTCTATAGCTAGAGAACTCCTGATCGCTCCAGAAGGAGAGGACTCCTGATCGTCCAGCAGGAAGAGGACTCCTGATCGCTCCAGCAGGTAGAGGACTCCTGATCGCTCCAGCAGGAAGAGGACTCCTGATCGCTCCAGCAGGAAGAGGACTCCTGATCGCTCCAGCAGGAAGAGGACTCCTGATCGCTCCAGCAGGAAGAGGACTCCTGATCGCTCCAGGAAGGAGAGGATTCTTGATCGCTCCAGGAGGGGAGGACTCCTGATCGCTCCAGCAGGGGGAGGACTCCTGATCGCTCCAGAAGGAGAGGACTCCTGATCGCTCCAGCAGGAAGAGGACTCCTGATCGCTCCAGCAGGAAGAGGACTCCTGATCGCTCCAGAAGGAGAGGACTCCTGATCGCTCCAGCAGGAAGAGGACTCTGATCGCTCCAGGAAGGAGAGGACTCCTGATCGCTCCAGCAGGAAGAGGACTCCTGATCGCTCCAGCAGGAAGAGGACTCCTGATCGCTCCAGGAAGGAGAGGACTCCTGATCGCTCCAGCAGGAAGAGGACTCCTGATCGCTCCAGCAGGAAGAGGACTCCTGATCGCTCCAGAAGGAGAGGACTCCTGATCGCTCCAGCAGGAAGAGGACTCCTGATCGCTCCAGGAAGGAGAGGACTCCTGATCGCTCCAGCAGGAAGAGGACTCCTGATCGCTCCAGCAGGAAGAGGGACTCCTGATCGCTCCAACAGGAAGAGGACTCCTGATCGCTCCAGCAGGAGAGGGACTCCTGATCGCTCAAGGAGGGAATGGGACTCCTGATCGCTCCAGAAGGAGGACTCCTGTTCGCTCCAGAAGGAGGGACTCCTGATCGCTCCAGCAGGAAGAGAGGGACTCCTGATCGCTCCCAGGAAGGAGAGGATTCCTGATCGCTCCAGGAGGAGGACTCCTGATCGCTCCAGCAGGGGGAGGACTCCTGATCGCTCCAGCAGGAGGACTCCTGATCGCTCCAGGAAGGAGAGGCCTCCTGGTCGCTCCAGCAGGTAGAGGGACTCCTGATCGCTCCAGGAAGGGAGAGGACTCCTGATCACTCCAGGAAGGAGAGGACTCCTGATCACTCCAGGAGGAAGAGGACTCCTGATCGCTACAGGAAGGAGAGGACTCCTGATCACTCCAGGAAGGAGAGGACTCCTGATAGCTCCAGTACTCCTGATCGCTCCAGGAGGAGTACTCCTGATTGCTCAGGAAGGGGGAGACTCAAACCAATAGGAATGTTGTTCTTTAGTCTGCACGCAACTTCCTTCTATAGCTAGAGAACTCCTGATCGCTCAAGGAGAAGGACTCTGATCGCTCCAGAAGGAGAGGACTCTGATCGCTCAGAAGGAGAGGACTCTGATCGCTCCAGCAGGAAGAGGACTCCTGATCGCTCCAGCAGGAAGAGGACTCCTGATCGCTCCAGCAGGAAGAGGACTCATGATCGCTCCAGCAGGAAGGACTCCTGATCGGCTCCAGGGAAGGAGAGGACTCCTGATCGCTCCAGAAGGAAGAGGACTCCTGATCGCTCCAGGAAGGAAGAGGACTCCTGATCGCTCCAGGAAGGAGAGGGACTCTGATCGCTCAGCAGGTAGAGGACTCCTGATCGCTCCAGCAGGAAGTGGACTCCTGATCGCTCCAGCAGGGGGAGGACTCTGATCGCTCCAGGAGGAGGACTCTGATCGCTCCAGGGGGGAGGACTCCCTGATCGCTCCAGGAGGGAGTACTCCTGATGCTCCAGCAGGAAGAGGACTCTGTCCCTCCAGCAGGTAGGCGACTCCTGATCGCTCCAGCAGGAAGAGGGACTCTGATCGCTCCAGCAGGAAGAGGACTCCTGATCGCTCCAGGACGGGGAGGACTCTGATCACTTCAGCAGGTAGAGGACTCCCTGATCGCTCCAGGAAGGAGAGGATTCCTGATCGCTCCAGGAGGAGGACTCCTGTTCGCTACAGCAGGGGAGGACTCTGATCGCTCTCCCCAGGAAGGAGAGGACTCCTGATCACTCCAGGGAAAGGGGGACTCCTGATCGCTCCAGCAGGTAGTGGACTCCTGATCGCTCCAGGAGGGGGGTACTCCTGATCGCTCCAGTACTCTGATCGCTCAGGAGAGGACTCCTGATCGCTCCAGAGGTAGTGGACTCCTGATCGCTCCAGGAGGGGAGGACTCCTGATCGCTCCAGTACTCCTGATGGTAGGAGGACTCCTGATCGCTCCAGCAGGTGGGACTCCTGATCGCTCCAGCAGGAAGAGGACTCACAGTCGCTCCAGCAGGTAGTGGACTCTGATCGCTCCAGCAGGAAGAGGTCTCCTGATCGCTCCAGTACTCCTGAGCTCCAGGAGGGAGTTCTCTGATCGCTCCAGCAGGTAGAGGACTCTGATCGCTCCAGCAGGTAGAGGACTCTGATCGCTCCAGCAGGTAGTGGACTCCTGATCGCTCCAGGAGGGAGGTCTCCTGATCGCTCCAGCAGGTAGAGGACTCCTGATCGCTCAGCAGGTAGTGGACTCCTGACTCCAGGTAGTGGACTCAGCAGGATGTGGACTCCTGATCGCTCCAGCAGGAAGTGGACTCCTGATCGCTCCAGAGTGGACTCCTGGCTCCAGAGGACTCCCTGATCGCTCCGGCAGGAAGAGGACTCCTGATCGCTCCAGCAGGAAGAGGATTCCTGATCGGCTCCAGCAGGAAGAGGACTCCTGATCGCTCCAGCAGGTGAGGACTCCTGATCGCTCCAGCAGAGGACTCCTGATCGCTCAGAAGGAGTGGACTCCTGATCGCTCCAGCAGGAAGTGGACTCTGATCGCTCCAGCAGGTAGTGGAAGAGCAGGATTCCTGATCGCTCCAGAAGGAGTGGACTCCTGATCGCTCCAGCAGGAAGAGGACTCCTGATGCTCCAGCAGGTAGAGGACTCTGATCGCTCCAGCAGGTAGTGGACTCCTGATCGCTCCAGCAGGTAGTGGACTCCTGATCGCTCCAGCAGGTAGTGGACTCCTGATCGCTCCAGCAGGTAGTGGACTCCTGATCGCTCCAGCATGTAGTGGACTCCTGACGCTCCAGCAGGTAGTGGACTCCTGATCGCTCCAGCAGGAAGAGGACTCCTGATCGCTCCAACAGGAAGAGGACTCCTGATCGCTCCAGCAGGAGAGGACTCCTGATCGCTCAAGGAGAGATAGGACTCCTGATCGCTCCAGAAGGAGAGGACTCTGATCGCTCCAGCAGGAAGAGGACTCCTGATCGCTCCAGGAAGGAGAGGATTCCTGATCGCTCCAGGAGGGGAGGACTCCTGATCGCTCCAGCAGGGGGAGGACTCCTGATCGCTCCAGAAGGAGGACTCCTGATCGCTCCAGCAGGAAGAGGACTCCTGATCGCTCCAGCAGGAAGAGGGACTCCTGATCGCTCCAGAAGGAGGGACTCCTGATCGCTCCAGCAGGAAGAGGACTCTGATCGCTCCAGGAAGGAGAGGACTCCTGATCGCTCCAGCAGGAAGAGGACTCCTGATCGCTCCAGCAGGAAGGAGAGGACTCTGATCGCTCCAGGAAGGAGAGGACTCCTGATCGCTCCAGCAGGAAGAGGACTCCTGATCGCTCCAGCAGGAAGAGGACTCCTGATCGCTCCAGAAAGAGAGGACTCCTGATCGCTCCAGCAGGAAGAGGACTCCTGATCGCTCCAGGAAGGGAGAGGACTCCTGATCGCTCCAGCAGGAAGAGGACTCCTGATCGCTCCAGCAGGAAGAGGACTCCTGATCGCTCCAACAGGAAGAGGACTCCTGATCGCTCCAGCAGGAGAGGGGACTCCTGATCGCTCAAGGAGAGATAGGACTCCTGATCGCTCCCAGAAGGAGAGGACTCCTGATCGCTCCAGGAGAGGACTCCTGATCGCTCCAGCAGGAAGAGGGACTCCTGATCGCTCCAGGAAGGAGAGGATTCTGATCGCTCCAGGAGGGGAGGACTCCTGATCGCTCCAGCAGGGGAGGACTCCTGATCGCTCCAGCAGGGGGAGGACTCCTGATCGCTCCAGGAAGGAGAGGACTCCTGGTCGCTCCAGCAGGTAGAGGACTCCTGATCGCTCCAGGAAGGAGAGGACTCCCTGATCACTCCCAGGAAGGAGAGGACTCCTGATCCTCCAGGAGGAAGAGGACTCCTGATCGCTCCAGGAAGGAGAGGACTCCTGATCCTCCAGGAAGGGAGGACTCCTAATAGCTCCAGTACTCCTGGTCGCTCAGGAGGGGAGTACTCCTGATTGCTCCAGGAAGGAGACTCAAACCAATAGGAATGTTGTTCTTTAGTCTGCACGCAGCTTCCTTCTATAGCTAGAGAACTCCTGATCGCTCGACTCTGATCGCTCCAGGTAGAGGACTCCTGATCGCTCCAGAAGGAGAGGACTCTGATCGCTCCAGCAGGAAGAGGACTCCTGATCGCTCAGCAGGAAGAGGACTCCTGATCGCTCCAGCAGGAAGAGGACTCATGATCGCTCCAGAGGTAGAGGGACTCCTGATCGCTCCAGGAAGGAGAGGACTCCTGATCGCTCCAGGAAGGAAGGGGGACTCTGATCGCTCCAGGAAGGAGAGGACTCCTGATCGCTCCAGGAAGGAGAGGACTCCTGATCCTCCAGGAAGGAGAGGACTCTGATCGCTCCAGCAGGTAGAGGACTCCTGATCGCTCCAGCAGGAAGAGGACTCCTGATCGCTCCAGCAGGAAGAGGACTCATGATCGCTCCAGCAGGAAGAGGACTCCTGATCGCTCCAGCAGGAAGAGGGACTCCTGATCGCTCCAGCAGGAAGAGGACTCCTGATCGCTCCAGCAGGAAGAGGACTCCTGATCGCTCCAGCAGGTAGAGGACTCTGATCGCTCCAGCAGGTAGAGGACTCCCTGATCGCTCCAGGAAGGTAGTGGACTCCTGATCGCTCGGACTCCTGATCGCTCCAGGAAGAGAGGACTCCTGGTCGCTCCAGCAGGTAGAGGACTCCTGATCGCTCCAGGAAGGAGAGGACTCTGATCGCTCAGGAAGGAGAGGACTCCTGATCGCTCCAGCAGGAAGAGGACTCCTGATCGGCTCCAGCAGGTAGTGGACTCCTGATCGCTCCAGCAGGTAGAGGGACTCTGATCGCTCCAGCAGGTAGTGGACTCCTGATCGCTCCAGCAGGACTCTGATCGCTCCCAGGAAGGAGAGGACTCCTGATCGCTCCAGCAGGTAGTGGACTCTGATCGCTCAGGAAGGAGGGACTCTGATCGCTCCAGGAAGAGTGGACTCTGATCGCTCAGGAGGGAGAGGACTCTGATCGCTCCAGGAAGGAGTGGACTCCTGATCCTCCAGGAAGGAGGACTCCTGATAGCTCCAGTACTCCTGATCGCTCCAGGAGGGGAGTACTCCTGATTGCTCCAGGAAGGGGGAGACTCAAACCAATAGGAATGTTGTTCTTTAGTCTGCACGCAGCTTCCTTCTATAGCTAGAGAACTCTGATCGCTCAAGGAGAGGACTCTGATCGCTCAGAAGGAGAGGACTCCTGGCTCAGGAAGAGGGACTTCTGATCGCTCCAGGAGAGAGGACCCTGATCGCTCAGGAAGAGGACTCCTGATCGCTCCAGGAGAGAGAGGACTCCTGATCGCTCCAGAAGGAGAGGACTCCTGATCGCTCCAGCAGGAAGTGGACTCCTGATCGCTCAGCAGGGAAGGGACTCCTGATCGCTCAAGGAGAGGAGGACTCCTGATCGCTCAGAGGGGGAGTACTCCTGATCGCTCCAGGAGGTGGTGGACTCCTGATCGCTCCAGCAGGAAGAGGACTCCTGATCGCTCCCAGCAGGTAGACGACTCCTGATCGCTCAGCAGGTAGTGGACTCCTGATCGCTCCAGCAGGAAGAGGACTCCTGATCGCTCCAGGAAGGTAGTGGACTCCTGATCACTCAGGAAGGAGTGGACTCTGATCACTTCAGCAGGTAGAGGACTCCTGATCGCTCCAGAAGGTAGTGGATTCTGATCGCTCCAGGAGGGAGGACTCCTGTTCGCTCCAGCAGGGGGAGGACTCCTGATCGCTCCAGGAAGGAGTGGACTCCTGAGGAAGGAGAGGACTCCTGATCGCTACCAGCAGGTAGTGGACTCCTGATCGCTCCCAGGAGGACTAGGTACTCCTGATCGCTCCAGGAGGGGGAACTCAGCAGGTAGTGGACTCCTGATCGCTCCAGGAGGGGAGTACTCCTGATCACTCGTGCTCCCTGATCGGCTTGGGAAGAGTACTCCTGATCGCTCCAGCAGGTAGAGGACTGCTGATCGCTCCAGCAGGTAGAGGACTCCTGATCGCTCCAGCAGGTAGTGGACTCCTGATCGCTCCAGGAGGTCTCCTGAGTGGACTCCTGATCGCTCCAGGAGGAGGACTCTGATCGCTCCAGGTAGAGGACTGCTGATCGCTCCAGCAGGTAGTGGACTCCTGATCGCTCCAGCAGGTAGTGGACTCCTGATCGCTCCAGGAGGGGAGGGTCTCTGATCGCTCCAGCAGGTAGTGGACTCCTGATCGCTCCAGCAGGTAGTGGACTCCTGATCGCTCAGCAGGTAGTGGACTCCTGATCGCTCCAGCATGTAGTGGACTCCTGATCGCTCCAGCAGGTAGTGGACTCCTGATCGCTCCAGCAGGTAGTGGACTCCTGATCGCTCCAGCAGGTAGTGGACTCCTGATCGCTCCAGCAGGTAGATGACTCCTGATCGCTCCAGCAGGTAGAGGACTCTGATCGCTCCAGCAGGTAGTGGACTCCTGATCGCTCCGGCAGGTAGGGGACTCCTGATCGCTCCGGCAGGAAGTGGACTCTGATCGCTCCAGGAGGACTAGGACTCCTGATCGCTCCGGGAGGAAGAGGACTCTGATCGCTCCCGGGAGGAAGGGACTTCTGATCGCTCCACGGCAGGAGAGGACTCCTGATCGCTCCAGGAGGAAGATGACTCCTGATCAGCTCCAGCAGGTAGAGGGACTCCTGATCGCTCCCGGGAGGAAGTGGACTCCTGATCGCTCCCGGGAGGTAGTGGACTCCTGATCGCTCCCAGCAGGAGTCGAGGACTCCTGATCCGCTCCAGCAGGTAGTGGACTCCTGATCGCTCCAGCAGGGTAGTGGACTCCTGATCGCTCCAGGAGGAAGAGGACTCCTGATAGCTCCAGGCAGGTAGTGGACTCTTGATCGCTCCAGCAGGTAGAGGACTCCTGATCGCTCCAGGAGGGGGAGGACTCCTGATCGCAAGTGGTGAAAGTTTACATACACTCAATTAATTTGGTAGCATTGCCTTTAATTGTTTAACTTGGGTCAAATGTTTCAGGTAGCCTTCTGCTTCCCACAATAAAAGGGTAATTTTGGCACCATCCTCCTTTGAGAACTGGTGTATCTGAGTCAGGTTTGTAGGCCTCCTAGCTCGCACACGCTTTTTCAGTTCTGCCCACACATTTTCTATAGGATTGAGGTCAGGGCTTTGTGATGGCCACTCCAATACCTTGACTTTGTTGTCCTTAAGCCATTTTGCCACATATCTGGAAGTATGCTTGGGGTCATTGTCCATTTGGAAGACCCATTGCGACCAAGATTTAACTTCCTGACTGATGTCTTGAGATGTTGCTTCAATATATCCACATCATTTTCCTACCTCATGATGCCATCTATTTTGTAAAGTGCACCAGTCCCTCCTACAGTAAAGCACCCCCACAACATGATGCTGCCACCCCGTGCTTCACGGTTGGGTTGGTGTTCTTCGGCTTTTCCACTCAAACATAACGATCGTCATTATGGCCAAACAGTTATATTTTGTTTCATCAGACCAGAGGACATTTCTCCAAAAAGTTTGATCTTTGTCCCCATGTGCAGTTGCAAACTGTAGTCTGGCTTTTTTTATGCCGGTTTTGGAGCAGTGGCTTCTTCCTTGCTGAGCGTCCTTTCAGGTTATGTTGATACAGGACTTGTTTCCTCCAGCATCTTCACAAGGTCCTTTGCTGTTGTTTTGGGATTGATTTAACTTTTCACACCAAAGTACGTTCATCTCTAGAAGACAGAACAAGTCTCCTTCCTGAGCAGTATGGCGGCTGCGTGGTCCCATGGTGTTTATACTTGCGTACTATTGTTTGTACAGATGAACGTGGTACCTTCAGGTGTTTGGAAATTGCTCCCAAGGATGAACCTGACTTGTGGAGGTCTACAATTTTCTTTTGAGGACTGATTTCTTTACATTTTCCCATAATTTCAAGCAAAGAGGTACTGAGTTTGAAGGTAAACCTTCAAATAGATCAACAGGTGTACCTCCATTTGACTCAAATTATGTCAATTAGCCTATCAGAAGCTTCTAAAGCCATGACATAATTTTCTGGAATGTTCCAAGCTGTTTAAAGGCACAGTCAAATTAATGTATGTAAACTTCTGACCCACTGGAATTGTGATATAGTCAGTTATAAGTGAAATAATCTGTCTGTAAACAATTGTTGGAAAAATTACTTGTGTCATGCACAAAGTAGATATCCTAACCAACTTGCCAAAACTACAGTTTGTTAACTAGAAATTTGTGAAGTGGTTGAAAAAATGAGTTTTAATGACTCCAACCTAAGTGTATGTAAACGTCAGACTTCAACTGTATATATACAGTACCGGTCAAAAGTTTGGACATTCCTTGTCTGTCGAAACGTTGGTTATTTGCGTCTGAGTTCCCAGAGTTCTCTTTTTCACCGCTCTCTTTTTATTTTCCAAGTGTTCTTCTCCGCTAGCCAGCACCTCGTCTTGCACCTCCAGATTAATGCCCTGTCGATCTGTCACACCTAGCCAGCACCTCGTCTTTCACCTCTAGATTAATGCCCTGTTGATCTGTCACACCTAGCCAGCACCTCGTCTTTCACCTCTAGATTAATGCCCTGTCGATCTGTCACACCTAGCCAGCACCTCGTCTTGCACCTCTAGATTAATGCCCTGTCGATCTGTCACACCTAGCTAGCACCTCGTCTTGCACCTCTAGATTAATGCCCTGTCGATCTGTCACACCTAGCCAGCACCTCGTCTTGCACCTCTAGATAAATGCCCTGTCGATCTGTCACACCTAGCCAGCACCCGTCTTTCACCTCTAGATTAATGCCCTGTCGATCTGTCACACCTAGCCAGCACCTCGTATTGCACCTCTAGATTAATGCCCTGTCGATTTGTCACACCTAGCCAGCACCTCGTCTTGCACCTCTAGATTAATGCCCTGTCGATTTGTCACACCTAGCCAGCACCTCGTCTTTCACCTCTAGATTAATGCCCTGTCGATTTGTCACACCTAGCCAGCACCTCGTCTTGTACCTCTAGATTAATGCCCTGTCGATTTGTCACACCTAGCCAGCACCTCGTCTTTCACCTCTAGATTAATGCCCTGTCGATTTGTCACACCTAGCCAGCACCTCGTCTTGCACCTCTAGATTAATGCCCTGTCGATTTGTCACACCTAGCCAGCACCTCGTCTTTCACCTCTAGATTAATGCCCTGTCGATTTGTCACACCTAGCCAGCACCTCGTCTTGCACCTCTAGATTAATGCCCTGTCGATTGTCACACCTAGCCAGCACCTCGTCTTTCACCTCTAGATTAATGCCCCAGTCGATTTGTCACACCTAGCCACACTCTCTGTGCCTTTCACCTTCTAGATTAATGCCCTGTCGATTTGTCACACCTAGCCAGCACCTCGTCTTTCACCTCTAGATTAATGCCCTGTCGATTTGTCACACCTAGCCAGCACCTCGTCTTTCACCTCTAGATTAATGCCCTGTCGATTTGTCACACCTAGCCAGCACCTCGTCTTTCACCTCTAGATTAATGCCCTGTCGATTTGTCACACCTAGCCAGCACCTCGTCTTTCTCAAATTAATGCCTGTCGATTTGTCACACCTAGCCAGCGCATACGTCTTTCACCTCTAGATTAATGCCTGTCGATTTGTCACACCTAGCCAGCACCTCGTCTTGCACCTCTAGATTAATGCCCTGTCGATTTGTCACACCTAGCCAGCACCTCGTCTTTCACCTCTAGATTAATGCCCTGTCGATTTGTCACACCTAGCCAGCACCTCGTCTTGCACCTCTAGATTAATGCCCTGTCGATTTGTCACACCTAGCCAGCACCTCGTCTTTCACCTCTAGATTAATGCCCTGTCGATTTGTCACACCTAGCCAGCACCTCGCCTTTCACCTCTAGATTAATGCCCTGTCGATCTGTCACACCTAGCCAGCACCTCGTCTTTCACCTCTAGATTAATGCCCTGTCAATCTGTCACACCTAGCCAGCACCCGTCTTTCACCTCTGGATTAATGCCCTGTCGATCTGTCACACCTAGCCAGCACCCGTCTTTCACCTCTAGATTAATGCCCTGTCGATCTGTCACACCTAGCCAGCACCCGTCTTTCACCTCTAGATTAATGCCCTGTTGATCTGTCACACCTAGCCAGCACCTCGTCTTTCACCTCTATATTAATGCCCTGTCGATCTGTCACACCTAGCCCACTTGTTTGTCATCATCCATTGTGAACACCTGAACATCTATCTCCTCTGGCAGGTGTCTTTCAGAAGTCCTCTGATTGTGTTTGAACAGGCTGCCCAATTCTGATCTTTTGTTTGGTCTTTTCACCATTATAAGATTGGATCTTTTGACAATAATTGGACAAAATATCAGAATTAGGCTGCTTTTGTAAACACAGCCTCTGACATGAATCTTTCAGAAGTCTGATATGAGACAGTGAGACTGAAAATGACTCTCACACAGTTGCTGTATTGTACAAGGTTGATTAAACCACACTGAATGACAGGTTCACTTTAAAACCTGTTAAGGATGCTGCGAATTTTCGCAGTTTTTTGTTAAAAATTGCGCAACATTTCAATGTCCTGCTAGTCATGCCAGGGATATAGTATATGCATATGATTAGTATGTGTGGATAGAAAACACTCTGAAGTTTCTAAAACTGGTTAAATGATGTCTGTGACTATAACAGAACGTGTTTCGGACTCAAAATCCCAAGGAAACCTGATCACAAAATCGACAAAGAAAAAATAAATCCGCCAGTCTCTGTATTGTCTATTGCAAGGTATAATAGATAGCGACCGGCTTACAGTTCCTACAGCTTCCACACGATGTGTTGTGAATTCTATTCAGGTAAATCCTTGGTCATATGAGTAATAGGCACATCCTGTCATGAAGTCTCCCAGAGGAAGTGATGAAAGGGGCGAACTGGGACACGATTTCCAAACTTGCAGCTATTGAATACAGATCTCTCCGTGATCAATTTGATCGTTTATTAACGTTTACTAATACCTAAAGTTGGATTACAAAAGTAGTTTGAAGTGTTTTGTCAAAGTTTATAGGCAACTTTTTTAATTTTAAAAAATGACGTTGCGTTTGGAAACTGAGTTTTTTTCCTGGATTTCACCGTGTTCATAAATGGACATTTTGGGTATATATGGACCGATTTAATCGAAAAAGACCCAATTGTGATGTTTATGGGACATATAGGAGTGCCAACAAAGAAGCTTGTCAAAGGTAATGAATGTTTTATATTTTATTTCTGCGTTTTGTGTAGAGTCGGCTACGCTAATTTCTTTGTTTACGTCCCCTTCGTGTGTTTCTGGGGGCTGCATGCTATCAGATAATAGCTTCTCATGCTTTCGCCGAAAAGCATTTTACAAATCTGACATGTTGACTAGATTCACAACGAGTGTAGCTTTAATTGACTACCCGGCATGTGTGTTTTAATGAAAGTTTGAGTTGTATGGAGTACTATTAGTTGGCGCTCTGGAATTTTGCTGATTTTGATGCTTGTACAGGCATCGCATCCGTAACAGGTTTTAAACCAGGCTAGTATTAAATAGGTTTTGGAACCATATCCATGTAGTTCCCATGATGGATGATGGGATACACTTCTATATGATTGGGATCAAAGGTCTGCGAGAGACACTTATAAACACATTTTCAGATTGACATAATTGACATAAGTTATTTTAAATGGTGTCTGTTTGTGTTATCGTATAAGTGTGTGTGTGTGTGTGTGTGTGTGTGTGTGTGTGTGTGTGTGTGTGTGTTTCAAGTGTGTTGTAGTGAGTAAGAAGTGCCCCGGTTTACTACTGTGCTACCCAAGGTATTCCTACGTTGTGTAAGCAATATTAAATATGGACTGTTCATGTTTTCTTCTTTCTATTGGATAAATAGTTTTGGTGGAAAAAAAAGGAATGTATTTTTCCCTGGTGGCTGAGAGTGCACACACAGTATATTGATGGAGTAGCAGCAGTAAATAATTTATCCTAAACCGCTTGATTACTGTTTCTTTGGGTGCAGAAAACAGCGAGAATGAATCGAGAATCTATGTGCGTGTGTGTGTCTAGGAGTGTTAGATAACAGAGATAGATTATTAACTCTGGTCTGGAGGACAAAGTACACGAAATACACGAACAAACACACACACACACACACACACACACACACACACACACACACACACACACACACACACACACACACGCAGCGAATAGTCTGAGTGCTGGAGGAATGTTCTGCCTTCAGCCATTAGAGAGCTCTCTACTCCTCTGTGTATCCTGTCTTCTAGCTGTCTATCCATAGAGAACTGAGGAGAAACAACTCAAACATGAAAGGAAAAAGGAGGAAATTTTGGTAACAGTTAAAATCCAGCAGATATAATTTGTATAGCTTTACAACTTTTTCTAAACATGTTCGATTTCATACGATGTCTGGCGATGAGGTATGACTACAGTGCAATGTGGGTATATTACTCCTCATGAAAAGATAAACAACGTGCTTGACTCCACCTTAAATGAACCTAGAATGGGTTCTTTATCCTCCTATGCAAATCCACTGAACCAAAATAGGACAGCACTCCGAGGAAATAAAATTACATTTAGATTTTTTATTTTTTATTGCTGCACGAAGGTTTCGAGCACCTTCTTCAGTGTGCAAATGCGACGACCAGAGTGCTGTCCCAATCTGGTTCAGTGGATTATTTAGGAGGATACAACAACTGCCAGAGTGCTGTCCCAATCTGGTTCAGTGGATTATTTAGGAGGATACAACAACTGCCAGAGTGCTGTCCCAATCTGGTTCAGTGGATTATATACTGTAGAAGGATACAGCACCAGATCTATCTAGATGCATAAAGATGGATTGAATCCCCAAGGCCGACCAGTTGTTCCGGGTAACTAATCCCTAACAGACTCTTCCTCAGGACTCTTCCTCAGGACCCTTCCTAAGGACTCTTCCTCGGGACTCTTCCTCAGGACCCTTCCTAAGGACTCTTCCTCGGGACTCTTCCTCAGGACCCTTCCTCAGGACCCTTCCTCAGGACCCTTCCTAAGGACTCTTACTCGGGACTCTTCCTCAGGACCCTTCCTAAGGACTCTTCCTCAGGACCCTTCCTCAGGACCCTTCCTCAGGACCCTTCCTCAGGACCCTTCCTCAGGGGTCTTCCTCAGGACCCTTCCTCAGGACCCTTCCTAAGGACCCTTCCTCAGGACCCTTCCTCAGGACTCTTCCTCAGGACCCTTCCTCAGGACCCTTCCTCAGGACCCTTCCTCAGGGGTCTTCCTCAGGACGCTTCCTCAGGACTCTTCCTCAGGACCCTTCCTAAGGACTCTTCCTAAGGACTCTTCCTCAGGACCCTTCCTCAGGACCCTTCCTCAGGACTCTTCCTCAGGACCCTTCCTCAGGACCCTTCCTCAGGACCCTTCCTCAGGGGTCTTCCTCAGGACGCTTCCTCAGGACCCTTCCTCAGGACTCTTCCTCAGGACCCTTCCTCAGGACTCTTCCTCAGGACCCTTCCTCAGGACTCTTCCTCAGGAGTCTTCCTCAGGACTCTTCCTCAGGACCCTTCCTCAGGACTCTTCCTCAGGACCCTTCCTCAGGACCCTTCCTCAGGACTCTTCCTCAGGACCCTTCCTCAGGACCCTTCCTAAGGACTCTTCCTCAGGACCCTTCCTAAGGACTCTTCCTCAGGACGCTTCCTCACCTTAGGGATTTGGTGCACTTGTTGCCTTATTAAATTACAGACTTTACATTTTTTAATGAAAGACTTATTCAGTGGCCCCCAATGACTTGTTGTTTACTTACGAATATTTCTAGCATTTATATGAATATTCTTCTTCAAGTAGGGTTTAGATGCGATGAAACATTATTTGAATCAAAGAACAGAACTGGATCCCCCCCATTGATTTACTGTTGAGCTTGACTAATGAAGTATTGACTAAAAATTATTTAAAATTTGAAGACGTATGATCTTCAGGTTCAAGGAACTGCTTTGGCATCGTCAGTTGCGCCTAATTATGCTAATTAATTTATGGGAAATTTGAGTTGCACTTTGTATACAATAATAATCCCTATTCTAAGTTTATTAAAGTGTTTGAGATACTGTGATATTTTTAGCCTACCTGGTTAAATAAAGGTGTTCTCAACTAGCCTACCTGGTTAAATAAAGGTGTTCTCAACTAGCCTACCTGGTTAAATAAAGGTGTTCTCAACTAGCCTACCTGGTTAAATAAAGGTGTTCTCAACTAGCCTACCTGGTTAAATAAAGGTGTTCTCAACTAGCCTACCTGGTTAAATAAAGGTGTTCTCAACTAGCCTACCTGGTTAAATAAAGGTGTTCTCAACTAGCCTACCTGGTTAAATAAAGGTGAAATAAAATAAAAATAAAAATATATGGATGTCTTCCTTAAACATGGATGTCTTAAGATGTCAATGGATGAAAATAAATTTCAGTAGTAATACTTATGGCTAGGTGTCCCGCTAGCAGAAC
>NW_027010866.1:0-27991 GCF_036934945.1 Oncorhynchus masou masou | reverse complement strand
AGGACCCTTAGAGAGGACAGCATCATGCACAAACATCCGGTTATCTGGGCCCCCATCCTTCCCACTGTTTCTCTATACACCAGCTCAGTGCTGTCGTCACGAGGTGGGAAGGATGGTCTCGGGGAACTATGGGGTTATAGCGGCAAGACACGTTCTTGGACCCTTGACGTTCTTGGACCCTGGCCGGTAGGAGAGGGAGAAGTTGAACATAGGGTGAACAGCAGGGCCCATCTCGCTAGCCTGGAGTTGAGGCGCTTGCCGGTATGGTGATACCTCAGATTTTTGTGGTCAGTCCACACAATGAACTGATGATCCCGCCCCTTCTAGCCAGTGCCTCCATTCTTCCAACACCATCTTCTCCATGAGAAGCTCCCGATTCCCCCAAATCATAGTTCCTCTTTGTGGCATTGAGGTTGTAGGAGAAGAAGGAGCAGGGATGCAGCTTAAGGTCCAGGGCAGAACGTTGGGACAGGACACGCCCCACTCTGACATCAGAACATTGGGACTGGACACGCCCCCACTCTGACATCCGAAGCATCGGCCTTCACCACGAACTGATGGTAGGGGCCAGGATGAACCAGTATAGGAGTAGTGGTGAAGCAATGTTTGAGGTCCCGGAACGCCTGGTCAGCGGCAGAGGACCAAGTGAACGCTACCTTGGTAGAGGTGAGTACAGACAGGGGGAAAGACAGGATGCCCTGTAACCTCATAAAGCGGAAATAAATGTTGGAAAACCTCAGGAAGCATTTCAGCTGCACCTTCCAAGCAGATATGACGTAGTCCAGAAAGGGGTTGGTGGAGCGATGGAAATCGCACTTTTCGGCCAGAACTCCAGAAGGAGTTGAAGAACCTGTCAGTCGTGAAGCACGTGTTCTTGGGGGAAGCGGGAAGAGACATCAATGTAGACATGTACCAACCGGTTCAACATGTTGCAGAGAACGTCATTCACCATTGCCGTTGGTGAGGCCAAAGGGCATGACCAGATATTCATAGTGGCCGCTGGCCATGTTGAAGGCGGTCTTCCACTCATCGCCATACTGTATCCTTAGGCGTTTCGTATATCCAGCTTTGAGAGAAACAGTTGCCTCCTGGAGCGGCTCGAAGGCAGAGGAAATGAGTGGTAGCGAATAATGGTTCATCACAGTAATGTCATTGAGTCCCCGGTAGTCAAAACATGGGCGAAGGGTCCTTTTTCTCCATGATGAATAACCCTGCGCCAGGGGAGAGGAAGAGGGAAGGATATATCCTGCTTCTAGGGAGTCCCCTGATGAAGGTCTCCATAGCCTTAATTTACCTGGTCTGGTTTTCTCCACTCATTTAATAACCCTGCGCCAGGGCAGAGGAAGAGGGAAGGATAGATCCTGCTTCTAGGGAGTCCCCCGATGAAGGTCTCCATAGCCTTGGTACCTGGTCTGGTTTTCTCCACGATGAATAACCCTGCGCCAGGGCAGAGGAAGAGGGAAGGATATATCCTGCTTCTAGGAGTCCCCCATGAAGGTCTCCATAGCCTTGGTACCTGGTCTGGTTTTTCTCCACGACGAATAACCCTGTGCCAGGGCAGAGGAAGAGGGGGAAGGATAGATCCTGCTTCTGGGAGTCCCCTGATGAAGGTCTCCATAGCCTTGGTACCTGGTCTGGTTTCTCCTGACGAATAACCCTGTGCCAGGGCAGAGGAAGAGGGAAGGATAGATCCTGCTTCTAGGGAGTCCCCTGATGAAGGTCTCCATAGCCTTGGTACCTGGTCTGGTTTTTTCCACGGACGAATAACCCCTGTGCCAGGGCAGAGGAAGAGGGAAGGATAGATCCTGCTTCTAGGGAGTCCCCTGATGAATAACCCTGCGCCAGGGCAGAGGAAGAGGGAAGGATAGATCCTGGGAGTCCCTGATGAAGGTCTCCATAGCCTTGGTACCTGGTCTGGTTTCTCCTGATTTAATAACCCTGTGCCAGGGGAGAGGAAGAGGAAGGATAGATCCTGCTTCTAGGAGTCCCCTGATGAAGGTCTCCATAGCCTTGGTATCTGTTCTGGTTTTCTCTTTCAGAGGTTATCCTTTCTAACTTTGGTTCCAGGTCATGGCTCCTCTGGAGCCACTGTCTCCAAACATTCCACTTTAGTTGGTATCCATTTTTGCAATGAGCACTGCCAGTGATTCATTTACGTGGTTTTAATTGCAAATCGAAAGCAGAGGTGTAGTAGCAGGCAGCTCTTTCTGCTGTCAGGGTGTTGAGAGACGGTGAATTGTAGACAAATTCCAACTGCTGGAGCGAAATAGACCTACTAGTTATTTCTTCAATGTCCCGCACCTTATAATGATGATTCGTATTAGGATATAAGTCTGTTAATTAATATTCCGCAAAGAAAGCCATAATAAGGATACACTTTCAATGCATGTCACTGAACGGTGTAGACCTGACAGCCTACTGTTGTGATGCCGAAAGTGATGAAAAATGATGTCACAATGAGGACTCTTCTGAGCAGCTCGCCCAATATCATCCCTCTCTTCTGTCTGACAAGGGAACAATGTCTGAGGACAAATGAAAGGAGAGAAAAAGAGATAATGAGAGAGAGAGAATATAAAATCATACTGCTATATGCCTTTGTTCTTTGTGCCTTCTCCCCCTCTTTCCCTCCTCTTTCTCTCTCTCCCTCTCCCTCTTCCCCTCCTCTTTCTCTCTCTCTCTCCTCTCCCCTCTCCCTCTTTCCCCTTCTTATCTCTCTCTCCCCTCTCCCTCTTTCCCTCCTCTCTTTCTCTCTCTCTCTCTCTCTATCTCTTTCTCTCTCTCTCTCTCTCTCTCTCTCTCTCTCTCTCTCTCTCCCCCTCTCCCTCTTTCCCCCTCCTCTTCTCTCTCTCTCCCTCTCCCTCTTTCCCTCCTCGTTCTCTCTCTCTCCCCTCTCTCTCTTCCTCCTCTTTCTCTCTCTCCTCTCCCTCTTTCCCTCCTCTTCTCTCTCTCTCTCTCCTATCTCTCTTTCCTCCTTCTTTCTCTCTCTCTCCTCTCCTTCCCCCTCCTCCTCTCTCTCTCCCTCTCTCTTTCCTCCTCTTTCTTTCTCTCTCTCTCTCACCTCTCTCCTCTTTCCTCCTCTTTCTTTCTCTCTATCTCTCCTCTCTCCTCTTTCCCTCCTCCTCTTCTGTCTATCTCTTCCCCTCTCCCTCTTTCCCTCCTCTTTCTCTCTATCTCTTCCCTCTCCCCTCTTTCCCCTCTATTTCTCTCTCTCTCTCCCCTCTCCCTTTCCCTCCTCTTCTCTCTCCCCTCTCCCTCTTCCCTCCTCCCTCTTCTCTCTCTCTCTCTCCCCCTCTCCTCTTCCCCTCCCTTATCTCTCTCTCTCTCCCTCTCCCTCTTCCCCTCTTTCTCTCTCTTTCTCTCTCTCTCTCTTTCTCTCTCTCTCTCTCTCTCTCTCCCCCTCTCCCCTCTTTCCCTGCCTCTTCTCTCTCTCTCTCTCTCTCTCTCTCCCTCTCCCTCTTTCCCCTCCTCCTTCTCTCTCTCTCTCCCCTCTCCCTCTTTCCCCTCCTCTTTCTCTCTCTGCCCTCTCCCTCTTTCCCCTCCTCTTCTCTCTCTCTCTCCTCTCTCTCTCTTTCCCCTCCTCTTTCTCTTTCTCTCTCTCCCTCTCCCTCTTCCCCCTCCTCCTTCTCTCTCTCACCCTCTCTCTCTTTCCCCTCCTCTTTCTCTCTCCCCTCTCCCTCTTTCCCCTCCTCTTTCTCTCTCACCTCTCCCTCTTTCCCCTCCTCTTTCTCTCTATCTCTCCTCTCTCCCTCTTTCCCCTCCTCTTTCTGTCTATCTCTTCCCCTCTCCCTCTTTCCCCTCCTCTTTCTCTCTATCTCTTCCCCTCTCCCTCTTTCCCCTCCTCTTTTTTTCTCTCTCTCCCCTCTCCCTCTTTCCCCTCCTCTTTCTCTCTCCTCTCTCCCTCTTTCCCCTCCTCTCTCTCTCTCTCTCCTCTCTCCCTCTTTCCCCTCCTCTTTCTCTCTATCTCTCTCCCCTCTCCCTCTTTCACTCTCCTCTTCTCTCTCTCTCTCCTCTCTCCCTCTTTCCCCTCCTCTTCTCTCTCTCTCTCTCTCCCCTCTCCCTCTTTCCCCTCCTCTTTCTCTCTCCTCTCTCCCTCTTTCCCCTCCTCTCTCTCTCCTCTCTCCCTCTTTCCCCTCCTCTTTCTCTCTATCTCTCTCCCCTCTCCCTCTTTCACTCTCCTCTTCTCTCTCTCTCTCCTCTCTCCCTCTTTCCCCTCCTCTCTCTCTCTCTCTCCCCTATGCCTCTTTCCCTCCTCTTTCTCTCTATCTCTCCTCTCTCCCTCTTTCCCCTCCTCTTTCTCTCTATCTCTTCCCCTCTCCCTCTTTCCCCTCCTCTTTCTCTCTATCTCTTCCCTCTCCCTCTTTTCCCTCCTCTTTTTTTCTCTCTCTCTCCCCTCTCCCTCTTTCCCCTCCTCTTTCTCTCTCCTCTCTCCCTCTTTCCCCTCCTCTCTCTCTCTCTCCTCTCTCCCTCTTTCCCCTCCTCTTTCTCGCTATCTCTCTCCCCTCTCCCTCTTTCACTCTCCTCTTCTCTCTCTCTCTCCCTCTCTCCCTCTTTTCCCTCCTCTTCTCTCTCTCTCTCTCTCTCCCTCTCCCTCTTTCCCCTCCTCTCTCTCTCTCCTCTCTCCCTCTTTCCCCTCCTCTCTCTCTCTCTCCTCTCTCCCTCTTTCCCCTCCTCTTTCTCTCTATCTCTCTCCCCTCTCCCTCTTTCCCTCTTCTCTCTCTCTCTCCTCTCTCCCTCTTTCCCCTCCTCTTTCTCTCTCTCTCTCCCCTCTCCCCCGTTCACCCTCCTCTTCTCTCTCTCCTCTCTCCCTCTTTCCCCTCCTCTTCTCTCTCTCTCTCTCCCCTCTCACTCTTTCCCCTCCTCTCTCTCTCTCTCTCTCTCTCTCCCTCTCCCTCTTTCCCATCCTCTTTCTCTCTCTCTCCTCTCTCCCTCTTTCCCCTCCTCTTTCTCTCTATCTCTCCCCTCTCCCTCTTTCCCCTCCTCTTTCTCTATATCTCTCCCCTCTCCCTCTTTATCCTCCACTTTCTCTCTCTCCCCTCTCCCTCTTTCCCCTCCTTATCTCTCTCTCTCCCCTCTCTATATTTCCCCTCCTCCTTCTCTCTCTCTCTCCCCTCTCCCTCTTTCCCCTCCTCTTTCTCTCTCTCCTCTCTCCCTCTTTCCCCTCCTCTTTCTCTCTATCTCTTCCCCTCTCCCTCTTTCCCCTCCTCTTTCTCTCTCTCTCCCCCCTCTCCCTCTTTTCCCTCCTCTTCTCTCTCTCTCTCTCTCCCCTCTCCCTCTTTCCCCTCCTCTTTCTCTCTCTCCTCTCTCCCTCTTTCCCCTCCTCTTCTCTCTCTCCCCTCTCCCTCTTTCCCCTCCTTATCTCTCTCTCTCCCCTCTCCCTCTTTCCCCTCCTCTTTCTCTCTCTCTCCCCTCTCCCTCTTCCCCCTCCTCCTTCTCTCTCTCTCTCCCCTCTCTATATTTCCCTCCTCCTTCTCTCTCTCTCTCTCCCTCTCTCTCTTTCCCCTCCCTCTTCTCTCTCCTCTCTCCCTCTTCCCTCCTCTCTCTCTCTCTCTCTCTCTCCTCTCCTCTCTTCCCATCCTCTTTCTCTCCTCTCTCTCCCTCTCCCTCTTTCACCCTCCTCTCTCTCTCTCTCTCTCTCTCCTCCTCTCTCTCCCCTCCTCTTTCTCTCTCTCTCCTCTCTCCCTCTTTCCCCCTCTCTCTCTCTCTCCCTCTCTCCCTCTTCCCCCTCTTTCTCTCTATCACTCTCTCTCCCGTCTCTTCTCTCTCTCTCTCTCTTCTCTCTCTCTTTCACCCTCTTCTTTCTCTCTCTCCCTCTCCCTCTTTCCCATCCTCTTTTCTCTGTCTCCTCTCTCCCTCTTTCCCCTCCTCTTTCTCTATCTCTCCTCTCTCCCTCTTTCCCATCCTCTTCTCTCTCTCTCTCTCCCTCTTTCCTCCTCTTTCCCCTCCTCTTCCTCTCTCCCTCTTTCCCATCCCTTCTCTCTCTCTCCCCTCTCCCTCTTTCCCCTCCTCTTCTCTCTCTCCTCTCTCCCTTTTCCCCTCCTCTCTCTCTCTCTCTCTCCTCTCTCCCTCTTTCCCCTCTCTTTCTCTCTATCACTCTCTCTCCTGTCTCTTCTCTCTATATTTTTTCCCTCCTAATTATTTATATATCTCTTTCTCTCTCCTCTCTCTACCTCCCTTCTCTTTCCTTTCTCTATCCCTATCTATTCAATGTATATTTAAGGGCTTTATTGACATCGGAAACATACATTCACTTTGCCAAAGCAAGAAGCAGATAATAAACAAAAGTGAAATAAACAATAACATGAACAGTAAACATTACACATACAGAAGGTCCAAAGAATAAATACATTTCAAAGGTCATATTATGTCTATACACAGTGTTGTAACGATGTGCAAATAGTTAAAGTACAAAAGGAAAAATAAACATAAATATGGGTTGTATTTACAGTGGTGTTTGTTCTTCACTGGTTGCCCTTTTCTTATAGCAACAGGTCACAAATCTTGCTGCTGTGATGGCACACTGTGGAATTTCACCCTGTAGACATGGGAGTTTATCAAAATCGTTTTTTTTTGTGAAATCTTTGTGGATCTGTGTAATCTGAGGAAAATATGTATCTCTAAAATGATAATACATTTGGCAGGAAGTTAGGAAGTGCAGCTCAGTCTCCACCTCATTTTGTGGGCAAAGCTTTCCTTAAGCTTGGGTCAGATATCGTGGTCAGGTATTCTGCCACTGTGTACTCTATGTTTAGGGCCAAATCGCATTCTAGTTTGCATTCTAGTAGTGCCACGGCTTCTAGGAGGAGTCGGGAGCAGAGAGGAGAGTTCAAACGTGGTTCTTTAATCCAGGAACAGAGTCACGACAAACACAAGGACGCATAAATAACCAAGTCCAACAAACAGGACCAAACCATCTGGAAAAAGAAATCCACATAAATCCACACCATGAACAGAAAACAAGCCCGTACAAAAGCAGGCGGGCATACCGGGTTTAAATAGCCCAAAACAAAACCCAAACAAGAAACAGGTGAAACTAATCAGACAAAACAAACTGAAACAGAAGGTGGATCGGTGGCAGCTAGTAGACCGGCGACGACGAGGAACCATCTTCGGCGGGATTCGTGACAAGTAGTCTCTCACTATCTCTCTCCCCTCTACTCTCTCTCTCCCTTTCCCCTCTTTCACCTCCCTCTCTCTCACCCCTCTCCTCTCTCTCACCCATCTCCTCTCCTCTCCCCCTCTCCTCTCTCTCTCCCATCTCCTCTCTCCTCTCTCTCTCCCCTCGCCTCTCTCTCTCCCTTTCGCCTCTCTCTCCCCTCTCCTCTCTTTCTCCCTCCACTCTCTCTCTACCTTTTACCTCTTTCTCCCTCCACTCTCTCTCTACCTTTCACCTCTCTCTCCCCTCTCCTCTCTTTCTCCCTCCACTCTCTCTCTACCTTCCCCACTGTCACGCCCTGGTCTAAGTATTTTGTGTTTTTCTTCATGTATTGGGTCAGGCCAGGGTGTGGCATGGAGTTTTTGTATTGTGGTGTGTTTTGTCTTGGGGTTTTGGTGTGTATGTATTTGGGATTGTAGCTAGTGGGGTTATCTAGCAAAGTCTATGGCTGTCTGGAGTGGTTCTCAAGTGTTTATCGTTGTCTCTGATTGGGAACCATATTTAGGCAGCCATATTCTTTGAGTTTGTCGTGGGTGATTGTCCTGAGTGTCTTGACGTCCTTATTATGTGTTAGTTTGCACCAGTTTAGGCTGTTTGGTTTCATTTATTGTTTATTGTTTTGTAGAGTTTGTGTTTTGGATTCGTGTTACGTTTGTTTTATTAAACATGGATCACAATATACACGCTGCAGTTTGGTCCACTCTCCTTCACCATTAGAAAACCGTGACACCCACCCTCAAACATTCCCTTTCCCCGTTTAAAGAGCTCACAAAACACACCTCCACACAAACGGCACCTTCCCTGGAGCCCAACACAACAATCCAAAATGTAATGTCACATTCCTAATTCTGATTGGCTACCTTTCAGGGCCACTGATGATAATATTCTGAAGTAAGAACAGTTGATGACACCATTCTGATGGAGGTAGAAGCCAGTAAACTATTATTTCCGTAACGTGTTGTTATTTAGTTAGTTAATTCGATCGTAACAAAAACAAATTATAATAATAAACTAGCACACGTAAAACTTGAAAAAGTCATTCATGCACATTTGTAAAATCACAGAGGATAACACACTATACAGTCTGGGACTTATTTACACTGTTAAATCACAGAGGATAACACACTATACAGTCAGGACTTGTGTCCATTGTTAAATCATGGAGGATAACACACTATACAGTCAGGACTTGTGTCCATTGTTAAATCATGGAGGATAACACACTATACAGTCTGGGACTTATTCCCATTGTTAAATCATGGAGGATAACACACTATACAGTCTGGGACTTGTGTCCATTGTTAAATCATGGAGGATAACACACTATACAGTCTGGGACTTATTCCCATTGTTAAATCATGGAGGATAACATGGAGGATAACACACAATACAGTCTGGGACTTGTGTCCATGGTTAAATCATGGAGGATAACACACAATACAGTCTGGGACTTGTGTCCATTGTTAAATCATGGAGGATAACACACAATACAGTCTGGGACTTGTGTCCATTGTTAAATCATGGAGGACAACACACTATACAGTCTGGGACTTGTTTCCACTGTTAAATCATAGAGGATAAAACACTATACAGTCTGGGACTTGTGTCCATTGTTAAATCATGGAGGATAACACACTATACAGTCTGGGACTTGTGTCCATTGTTAAATCATGAATGATAACACACTATACAGTCTGGGACTTGTTTCCATTGTTAAATCATGGAGGATAACACACTATACAGTCTGGGACTTGTGTCCATTGTTAAATCATGAATGATAACACACTATACAGTCTGGGACTTGTTTCCATTGTTAAATCATGGAGGATAACACACTATACAGTCTGGGACTTGTTTCCATTGTTAAATCATGGAGGATAACACACAATACAGTCTGGGACTTGTTTCCATTGTTACATCATAGAGGATAACACACAATACAGTCTGGGACTTGTTTCCATTGTTACATCATAGAGGATAACACACTATACAGTCTGGGACTTATGTCCATTGTTAAATCATAGAGGATAACACACTATACAGTCTGGGACTTATGTCCATTGTGGTCCAATAAGATGGCTAGATAAGATGCAACTCCTTTGAACACAGTATAACAGCGAGAAAAACATCAAAACAAAGAAGAAGAACGTCCCTTTCATCATGGTAGTTACATCCTCGGATTATTCATATGAAGACATCAAACAGTTTTTGTTTTTAACTTTATTTTTTCAAGCTGCCCAGACAGGACATTGTTTTTATGTGCATAGGCATCTCATTCCACTCTGAGCCTCCAGTATACAAGACAATACCTTTCCCAGCATCACTCCTGAACCTATTTAAACACACATTAGTAACATCTGATATGGTGCTGTGACACGTGTGCATCCCTAACACGGGTGAAAGTAATCAGTTAGATATCTGGGCTCAGAACCATAAATACTCCTTTGCTTTGTGTGGGTTTTAGTCTCAGATCAGTAGGTGAGAGCAGAGCATGCTGAGCATCTGATACATGCCTCTGGAGAGCACAGGATGGGGCTTGAGTGGGTGTAGTGCTGGGGGTTGGGTTTGTTGCTCTGCTCACCGCCTGGGCACGTGTGTGATTGTCATGTTGAGGTCCTTGTTGTGGGGGTGGAGGGCATGGTGGGTTGGGTAGAAGTGGAATAGGACTGATCTGGGGTGGGGGTGCAGTCGTCTGGGTGTAGGTCTTCTTGGTGTGGATCCTCTTGGTGCAGATTCTCTGGGAGGGTTGTCTTGCTGTTCTGGGAGGCTGTCTCGATGGACCGGGCAGGGTATCCGTTGCTCTTTAGTTCCTGTGTGAGGTGCGGTGAGGGCGATGCCTTTCAGGGTCCTTGCAAAAGTAGGGACTGTTGCCTTGTAAAGGTTGTGCAAGTCCAGGGTGGAGTGGTGGGTTAATTTAACTTCTTACGGCTGAAATCCCGCAAACAGGATCGATATGACAACAGCCAGTGAAAGTGCAGGGCGCCAATTTCAAACAACAGAAATCTCATAATTAAAATTCCTCAAACCTACAAGTATTTTTACACCATTTTAAAGATCAACTTGTGGTTAATCCCACAACAGTGTCCGATTCCAAATAGGCTTTACGACGGAAGCCAACGATTAAGTTAGGTCAGCAACTAGTCACAGAAAAACACAGCCATTTTTCCAGGCAAAGAGAGGAGTCACAAAAAGCAGAAATAGAGATCAAATTAATCACTAACCTTTGATCGTCACGCCCTGACCTTAGAGAGACGTTTTATTTCTCTATTTGGTGAGGTCAGGGTGTGATATGCGGTGGGCATTGTATTTTTTGTTTTCTAGGTTTCTTTATTTCTATGTTTTGGCCAGGTATGGTTCTCAATCAGACACAGCTGTCTATTGTTGTCTCTGATTGGGAATCATACTTAGGTATCCCTTTTCTCTCCTTTCAGTGTGGATAGTTGACTTGTGTTTGTGACACTTAGCCCTCAAAAGCTTCACGGTTGTTTTGTATTGTTGCTAGTTTTGTTGGCGTCATTCCAAAATAAAGGATAATGTACGCTCACCACACTGCGCCTTGGTCTCATTCCGACGACGGCCGTGACATTGATGATCTTCATCAGATGTCACTCATAGGACTTCATGTTACACAATACATGTATGTTTTGTTTGATAAAGTTCATATTTTATCTCCAAAAATCTCAGTTTACATTGGTATGTTATGTTCAGTAATGTTTTGCTTCAAAATATCCAGTGATTTTGCAGAGAGCCACATTAATTTACATAAAGAATCATAATAAACACTGATAAAAGATACAAGAGTTATGCGTGGAATTATAGATATACTTCTCCTTATTGCAACTGCTGTGTCAGATTTATATGCAATAATATGAGAACAGCGCTCAGACACAAAAACAAGCCATACAGATATCCGCCATGTTGTGGAGTCAACAGAATTCCGAAATGGCATTATAAATATTCTCTTACCTTTGATGATCTTCATCAGAATGCACTCTGGAATCCCAGTTCCACAATGAATGTTTGTTTTGTTCGATAAAGTCCATAATTTATGTCCAAAAACCTCCTTTTTGATTGCGCATTTAGTTCACAAATCCAAATTCACGAGGCGCGAGCATTAGGTCCAGACGTAAAGTCAAAAAGTTCCATTACAGTTCGTAGAAACATGTCAAACGCTGTATAGAATCAATCTTTAGGATATTTTTAACATAAATCTTCAATAATGTTCCAACCGGAGAATTCCTTTGTCTTTAGAAATGCAATGAAACGCTGGTCTCTCTCACGGGGAGCGGGCGTGATCAGCTCATGGCCTTCTGCCAGACCTCTGGTTGAAACAGCTCTCATTCTCTCCTCCTTCACAGTAGAAGCCTCAAACAAGGTTCTAAAGACTGTTGACATCTAGTGGAAGCCTTAGGAAGTGCAATTGGACCAAATGTACACTATATCTTGGATAGGCAAAGATTTGAAAAACTACAAACCTCAGATTAATCAACTTCCTGTTTGGATTTTTTCTCAGGTTTTTGCCTGCCATATGAGTTCTATACTCACAGACATCATTCAGAAGTTTTAGAAACTTCTGAGTGTTTCTATCCATATCTACTAATAATATGCATATCTTAGCTTCTGGGCCTGAGTAGCAGGGAGTTTACTCTGGGCACCTTATTCATCCAAGCTACTCAATACTGCCCCCAACCATAAGAAGTTAATGTTTGGTTTCGGAGGCAGAGTCAAATGCTTGTGTTTACCCGCTGTGTGTTAGCAAGTCTTTTTGTAGAAGCAAAGATAAACCTGAAGATAACCACTCGTGTGTTATCCACTTGGTGTTTTGGAAAAATATTCATCTCGTCAATGTATTTCCCATTTGAGTCAATGACGAGCAAAATCCCTGGCTTTTGTGTGTCCTCAGTGGGCGTGGGGGTGTTTTCAGGAGAGCTATCCGTTTGGCTGATAGGGTGGGGGGGGGGTGCCAGGAGGGGCAGTCTGCTGGGTTGGTGGGTCCTGCCTTGACTGTCCTGCTGTTGTGTTCAGGCTGTAATAGAGGTCTGAAGTGGGCTGTTCTCTTGGATTCTCTGGGGGGATGGCCAGCTCTCTGATGAGTTGTTCTAATCTCAGTCCAGAGTGCAACCAACTCTCCAAGACAGTCGTCTGTCTCCACATTCAGTCAGTCCAGAGTGCAACCAACTCTCCAAGACAGCCATCTGTCTCCCCATTCAGTCAGTCCAGAGTGCAACCAACTCTCCAAGGCAGCCGTCTGTCTCCACATTCAGTCAGTCCAGAGTGCAACCAACTCTCCAAGACAGCCATCTGTCTCCACATTCAGTCAGTCCAGAGTGCAACCAACTCTCCAAGGCAGCCGTCTGTCCAGAGTGCAACCAACTCTCCAAGGCAGCCGTCTGTCTCCACATTCAGTCAGTCCAGAGTGCAACCAACTCTCCAAGACAGCCATCTGTCTCCCCATTCAGTCAGTCAGAGTGCAACCAACTCTCCAAGGCAGCCGTCTGTCTCCACATTCAGTCAGTCCAGAGTGCAACCAACTCTCCAAGACAGCCATCTGTCTCCACATTCAGTCAGTCCAGAGTGCAACCAACTCTCCAAGGCAGCCGTCTGTCCAGAGTGCAACCAACTCTCCAAGGCAGCCGTCTGTCTCCCCATTCAGTCAGTCCAGAGTGCAACCAACTCTCCAAGACAGCCATCTGTCTCCACATTCAGTCAGTCCAGAGTGCAACCAACTCTCCAAGGCAGCCGTCTGTCTCCACATTCAGTCAGTCCAGAGTGCAACCAACTCTCCAAGACAGCCATCTGTCTCCACATTCAGTCAGTCCAGAGTGCAACCAACTCTCCAAGGCAGCCGTCTGTCCAGAGTGCAACCAACTCTCCAAGACAGTCGTCTGTCTCCACATTCAGTCAGTCCAGAGTGCAGCCAAATCTCCAAGACAGCCGTCTGTCTCCCCATTCAGTCAGTCCAGAGTGCAACCAACTCTCCAAGACAGCCGTCTGTCCAGAGTGCAACCAACTCTCCAAGACAGCCGTCTGTCCAGAGTGCAACCAACTCTCCAAGACAGCCGTCTGTCCAGAGTGCAACCAACTCTCAAGACAGTCGTCTGTCTCCCCATTCAGTCAGTCCAGAGTGCAACCAACTCTCCAAGACAGCCGTCTGTCCAGAGTGCAACCAACTCTCAAGACACACTCTCACACACACACGATTGTCTGTAACAAAGGAGCATCGGAGACACTGGCCTAATGGGGCAACATAGACACTGGACTAGTGGTTCTGGGGCAATGGAGACACTGGCCTAATGGGGCAACATAGACACTGGACTTGTGGTTCTGGGGCAATGGAGACACTGGACTAATGGGGCAACATAGACACTAGACTTGTGGTTCTGGAGCAATGGAGACACTGGACTAATGGGGCAACATAGACACTGGACTTGTGGTTCTGGGGCAATGGAGACACTGGACTAATGGGGCAACATAGACACTGGACTTGTGGTTCTGGGGCAATGGAGACACTGGACTAATGGGGCAACATAGACACTGGACTTGTGGTTCTGGGGCAATGGAGACACTGGACTAATGGGGCAACATAGACACTGGACTTGTGGTTCTGGGGCAATGGAGACACTGGACTAATGGGGCAACATAGACACTGGACTTGTGGTTCTGGGGCAATGGAGACACTGGACTAATGGGGCAACATAGACACTGGACTTGTGGTTCTGGGGCAATGGAGACACTGGACTAGTGGTTCTGGGGCAACGGAGACACTGGACTAGTGGTTCTGGGGCAATGGAGACACTGGACTAGTGGTTCTGGGGCAATGGAGACACTGGACTAATGGGGCAACATAGACACTGGACTAGTGGTTCTGGGGCAACGGAGACACTGGACTAGTGGTTCTGGGGCAATGGAGACACTGGACTAGTGGTTCTGGGGCAATGGAGACACTGGCCTAATGGGGCAACATAGACACTGGACTAGTGGTTCTGGGGCAACATAGACACTGGACTAGTGGTTCTGGGGCAATGGAGACACTGGCCTAATGGGGCAAGATAGACACTGGACTTGTGGTTCTGGGGCAATGGAGACACTGGACTAATGGTTCTGTGGCAACAGGGACCTGGATTAATGGATCTGGGACAACATAGACACTGGACTAGTGGTTCTGGGGCAATGGAGACACTGGACTAATGGGGCAACATAGACACTGGACTAGTGGTTCTGGGGCAATGGAGATACTGTACTAATGGTTCTGGGGCAATGGAGATACTGTACTAATGGTTCTGGGGCAATGGAGATACTGTACTAATGGTTCTGGGGCAATGGAGATACTGTACTAATGGTTCTGGGGCAATGGAGATACTGTACTAATGGTTCTGGGGCAATAGGTCACCACCAAGCCATAAAAATACACAGCCATTTTCCCAGCCAAAGAGAGGAGTCACAAAAAGCACAAATAGAGACAAAATGAATCACTAACCTTTGATGATCTTCATCAGATGACACTCATAGGACTTCGTGTTACACAACACATGTATGTTTTGTTTGATAAAGTTAATATTTATATAAAAAATCTGAGTTTACATTGGCGCTTCACTTTCACTAGTTCCAAAAACATCCAGTGATTTTGCATAGCCTCATCGATTCAACAAAAATCAGAAATATAGATGATAATACAAGTTATACACATGGAATTATAGATATACCTCTCCTTAATGCAACCGCTATGTCAGATTCTAAAAAACTTTACGGAAAAAGCAACCCATACAATAATCTGAGACGCCGCTCAGAAAAATAATCAAATTATCCGCCATGTTGGAGTCAACAGAAATCAACAGAAATCAGAAATCACATTATAAATATTCCCTTACCTTTGATGATCTTCATCAGAATGCACTCCCAGGAATCGCAGTTCCACAATAAATGCTTGATTTGTTCGATAATGTCCGTTATTTATGTCCAAGTAGCTACTTTTGTTAGCGTTAGGTGCACACCTATCCAAATAATCGTGCATTACTTCAGAAAAAAAAATCAAAGATATATTACAGGTCAAAGAAACATTTAAAACTAAGTATAGAATCAATCATTAGGATGTTTTTAAAATAAATCTTCAACAAAGTTCCAACCGGAGAATTCCTTTGTGTCTAGAGGAGCAACGGAGCAAGTCGATATCATGTGGAATGAGTTCTACAGTACATCTGACTGGTGCTAATGTGTTCTACAGTACATATGACTAGTGGTAATGTGTTCTACAGTACATATACCTGGTGGTAATGTGTTCTACAGTACATATGACTGGTGGTAATGTGTTCTACAGTACATATGACTAGTGGTAATGTGTTCTACAGTACATATGACTGGTGGTAATGTGTTCTACAGTACATCTGACTGGTGCTAATGTGTTCTACAGTACATATGACTGGTGGTAATGTGTTCTACAGTACATATGACTAGTGGTAATGTGTTCTACAGTACATATGACTAGTGGTAATGTGTTCTACAGTACATATACCTGGTGATGGTGATACAGCAGGCTGCACTTTGACTTTGTCTCATATGGCTCCCTATTTACATTCATCTACTTTTGACCAGAAGCCCTCTGTGTTTCCCTCTGTAAAATACGCCGATATTCCCCTGTTTTGGACGCTTTCTTTCTCTCTATCTCTGAGGTGTCAGATGAGTCATGAGGCACGCGTGTGTGATGTACAGTGTCTTTCCGGAAAGTACTCAGACCCCTAGAATTTTTTCACATTTTGATGAGCTACAGCCTTTCTCAAAAATGGATTACATTAATCTTTCCCCTCATCAATCTACACACAATAACCCACAATGACGAAGCAAAAACAGGTTTTTAGAATTTAAAGCAAAATATATATATATACAGTATATATATATATATATATATATATATATATATATATATATATATATATATATATATATATATATATATATATATTACTATATATATATATTACACGTACATAAGGCCCATTCTCAAAGCCTGTTAGATGCCTGGACCATGTTAAATAAAGCTTAAACTTCAAATTTTTATTGAATACTTCCATTACTCTCATGTTCTGCACATCTTCCACCCCCTCCCCTTCTCACTCCTTCCCTTCCTTCTCCCTGATCACCTACTTCCTCAGCCTCCCTATCTCACACCTTCCTCCTCCTCTCCTTCCCTAACCCTTCTCCTACTCTTCCTCCTCCTCACTTTCCTCTTTCTCTCTGCCTTCCTCTCTCTCTTTTGTTCTTGCTATGGAGACAGGTTACTGATGGATAATGAATAGAGCTGAGCCTCTTTCACCAAGCTGAGTGTATTTTTACTGACACTTCTATGAGGCCTCAGGGGCCACACACACACACACAGTATGTGAAAGGGACAAATTGGTAAAGGCTCATGGTGTTTCACTGACACACTCATATGCACACGCACTCACACTAGTCATATTATTTAGAAAGAACGCAGGGGGAGAAAGAGGGAGGGAGAGGGGAGCGAGAGAGAGGGAGAGGAGAGGGGAAAGGAGGAGAGGGAGAGGAGAGGGAAAGGAGACAGAGAAAAGGAGGAGAGGGGAAAGGAGAGAGGAGAAGGACCGGGGAAGGAGAGGGGAGGAGGAGAGGGGAAAGGAGAGAGAGAGAGAGAGAGAGAGAGAGAGAGGAGGAAGGAGGGGAAAGAAGGAGAGGAGGAGAAGGAAGGAGGAGATGAGGAGAGTGTGTGTGTGTGTGTGTGTGTGTGTGTGTGTGTGTGTGTGTGTGTGTGTGTGTGTGTGTGTGTGTGTGTGTGTGAGCATTCTCTCCCTCGTTTATCCCCATGTCTTTTCAGCAAACCAGCCCTCTCTCCTGTCGTTCAGAACCAGCCCTCTCTCTGTCGTTCAGAACCAGCCCTCTCTCCTGTCTTTCAGAACCAGCCCTCTCTCCTGTCGTTCAGAACCAGCCCTCTCTCCTGTAGTTCAGAACCAGCCCTCTCTCCTGTCTTTCAAGAACCAGCCCTCTCTAAATGGGTCAGAACCAGCCCTCTCTCCTGTCTTTCAGAACCAGCCCCTTTCTCCTGTCTTTCAGAACCAGCCCTCTCTCCTGTCGTTCAGAACCAGCCCTCTCTCCTGTCTTTCAGAACCAGCCCTCTCTCCTGTTGTTCAGAACCAGCCCTTTCTCCTGTCGCTCAGAACCAGCCCTCTCTCCTGTCATTCAGAACCAGCCCCTCTCCTCGTTCAGAACCAGCCCTCTCTCCTGTCGTTCAGAATCAGCTCTCTCTCCTGTCTTTCAGAACCAGCCCCTCTCTCCCTGTCTTTCAGAACCAGCCCTCCTCTCCTGTCGTTCAGAACCAGCCTCTCTCCCCTGTCGTTCAGAACCAGCCCTCTCTCCTGTCGTTCAGAACCAGCTCTCTCCTGTCTTTCAGAACCAGCCTCTCTCCTGTCGTTCAGAACCAGCTCTCTCTCCTGTCTTTCCAGAACCAGCCCTCTCTCCTGTCGTTCAGAACCAGCTCTCTCTCCTGTCTTTCAGAACCAGCCCTCTCTCCTGTCATTCAGAACCAGCCCTCTCCTGTCTTTCAGAACCAGCCCTCTCCTGTCTTTCCAGAACCAGCCCTCTCTCCTGTCTTTCAGAACCAGCCCTCTCTCCTGTCGCTCAGAACCAGCCTCTCTCCTGTCATTCAGAACCAGCCCTCCTCTCCTGTCTTTCAGAACCAGCCTTCTCTCCATTCTCTATTATCGTCTGCAGCCAGTGCCACTGACGGATCCAAGAAGGTTCATCAGTACATGTCTGGATGAAGCTAGTTGATCCAAGACACTGAACTACTGTCAGCTGGTTTTCTCACCATCGGATGGTACAGGTCAGCATTTGGTCAGAGCATTGTCTTAAGGCATTAGACATTGGTTGAGAGATGAGCTTTAATTAGTAGTGAAGCCACCTGCGGGAAGACAAGGGGAGTCCGAGATGATTCTAGGTCTGTGTCCATACGGCATCTTCTATTCTAAGCTGGCACTGGGAGCAGGACCTGGGGAGCTGGAGTGAAGGAGCAGGACCTGGGAGCTGGAGGAAGGGAGCTGGATCTGGGGGCTGGAGGAAGGGAGCTGGATCTGGGGGGCTGGAGTGAAGGAGCTGGATCTGGGGGGCTGGAGTGAAGGAGCTGGATCTGGGCAGATCGAGGTAAGAAGCTGGACCTGGGGAGCAGGACCTGGGGGGCTGGAGTGAAGGAGCTGGATCTGGGGGGCTGGAGTGAAGGAGCTGGATCTGGGCAGATCGAGGTAAGAAGCTGGACCTGGGGAGCAAGAGTTAAGGAGCTGGACCTGGGGAGTGAAGGGGCTGGACCTGGGGAGTTAAGGGGGTTGGACCTGGGAGTTAAGGGGTTGGACCTGGGGAGTTAAGGGGTTGGACCTGGGGAGTTAAGGGGCTGGACCTGGGGAGTTAGGGGTTGGACCTGGGGAGTTAAGGGGTTGGACCTGGGGAGTGAAGGGGCTGGACCTGGGGAGTTAAGGGGTTGGACCTGGGGAGTTAAGGGGGGCTGGACCTTAAGGGGCTGGACCTGGGGAGTGAAGGGGTTGGACCTGGGAGTGAAGGGGCTGGACCTGGGGGAGTAGAGGGGGCTGGACCTGGGGAGTGAAGGGCTGGACCTGGGGAGTTAAGGGGCTGGACCTGGGGAGGAAGGGGTGACCTGGGGAGTGAAGGGGCTGGACCTGGGGAGTTAAGGGGCTGGACCTGGGGAGTGAAGGGGCTGGACCTGGGGAGTTAAGGGGCTGGACCTGGGGAGTTAAGGGGCTGGACCTGGGGAGTGAAGGGAGCTGGACCTGGGAGTGAAGGGGCTGGACCTGGGGAGTTAAGGGGGCTGGACCTGGGGAGTGAAGGGGCTGGACCTGGGGAGTTAAGGGGCTGGACCTGGGAGTGAAGGGGCTGGACCTGGGGAGTTAAGGGGCTGGACCTGGGGAGTGAAGGGGCTGGACCTGGGGAGTGAAGGGGCTGGACCTGGGGAGTGAAGGGGCTGGACCTGGGGAGTGAAGGGGCTGGACCTGGGGAGTGAAGGGGCTGGACCTGGGGAGTCATTACTTTATTAAATAGTTCAACATAATTAGTTAAAAGTAACTAGTTTGTATCTGCTCTCATTTGACTTCATGGATTTTGCAATTTTCATTAAATCTGAAAATGTTTCTGAAGAATTGCACTATGAGCCCTAAAGCTCAGAAATATTGTCTACTTTTCTACTTCGTATTTTTAGTGAATGTTGCAATACGACATCAGGGTACTTTAGCGTACTAACTAGTATACATTCAATGACCCAAAAAAGCATACTCTATACTCAATTCACATCACAAATAGTTTGGTTAGTGTGTTTAGTAAGATTATTAAACACAGCTTAGATTTGTGTTTAAGGTAAAAAAAAATGAAAGAGTAGTGGTTAAGATTGTATTAGATGTCCCTGAACTTCCCAGCCCATAAACACAACCATCTTCTCATCCATCAGTGTTCATGAAGAAAGACTTTTTGTCTTTCCCTCATCATATCAAGATGGTCAGGATGTCCACGCCCTGGTCGAAATATATTATGTTTATCTTCATTTATTTGGTCAGGCCAGTGTGTGACATGGGTTATATTATATAACCACCACACTGCATTTTGGTCCGCTCCTCCATCAACAGAAGAACGTCGTTACAAAGGGAAGCAGAGGGAACATCAGAGGAGGCCATTATGGCCATTAGTATGAAGCGTTTTCTCCTCAGAGCAATGACGAGCTTTATGAATCAAATACCAATAATCCCACAGCCTGCGTAATCACACGTTGATTACCCTCAAACTAGATATTGGCAATTATCACCATACAGCCTTGTGCACTAGCCCAACTAACAAAACCACCAACAGCAATACACAAAAACAAATCAACATACAAAAACAAAAAACAACAGTAGACACTCGTCTGAATCAGCAAAATGAACAGTAGAGACTCATCTGAATCAGCAAACAACAGTAGAGACTCAGTCTGAATCAGCAAAACAACAGTAGAGACTCAGTCTGAATCAACAAAACAACAGTAGAGACTCATCTGAATCAACCAAACAACAGTCTGAATCAGCAAAACAACAGTAGAGACTCATCTGAATCAACCAAACAACAGTAGAGACTCCAGTCTGAATCAGCAAAACAACAGTAGAGACTCCAGTCTGAATCAGCAAAACAACAGTAGAGACTCCAGTCTGAATCAACCAAACAACAGTAGAGACTCATAGGGAAACTGAATCAACCAAACAACAGTAGAGACTCCAGTCTGAATCAACAAAAACAACAGTAGAGACTCATCTGAATCAACCAAACAACAGTAGAGACTCCAGTCTGAATCAACAAAACAACAGTAGAGACTCATCTGAATCAACCAAACAACAGTAGAGACTCATCTGAATCAACAAAACAACAGTAGAGACTCATCTGAATCAACCAAACAACAGTAGAGACTCCAGTCTGAATCAGCAAAACAACAGTAGAGACTCCAGTCTGAATCAACAAAACAACAGTAGAGACTCATCTGAATCAACAAAACAACAGTAGAGACTCCAGTCTGAATCAACAAAACAACAGTAGAGACTCCATCTGTCTGAAGTGTGATATGATTTAAATACAACAAAGTAATGCCCCTTTGGAAGAGAGAGAAAATAAAATTGTAAGTGTGCTTAATATTTCACTGGCCTGATGAAATATGAATTGTAGCCCAGAACGGAGGAAAATGCAATGATTTGAAATGCATTATTTATTCATATAAACTGGGTGGTTCGAGGCCTGAATGCTGATTGGCTGACAGAGGTGGTAAATCACGGGTATGACAAAACATTTGTTTTTACTCCTCTAATGACGTTGGTAACCAGTTTATAATACTAAATATGGCACGTCGGGGGTTCGGGGTATATGGCCAATATACCACGGCTAAAGGCTGTATTCACGCTGTTCTCTGCGTTGCTTCGTGCATAAGAGCGGCCCACAGTCGTGGTAAATTGGTCATATACCACACCCTCTTGGGCCTCATTGCTTAAGTTGACCGTGATTGGCCTGAGGGGGCATTCTAGAGCGTGCATTATTTCCCTATAATGCACGGTATATCAGCACGGTAGAACCCAATGGCTACAGTCCATTATGTACATGTTCTATTTCTGAGCTGCTTTTTCATAATATCAAGCTGTGTAAAAAAAAAGAAAACATCCATTACTAAAAGTTAAAAGAGAGATGATTGATTTTATATTATAACATTCACTCTAATCTAAAGTAAGAACATCAAGACAATAACGTACCAACATGCACAAAACAAGTATTTATTACTCAGTAAACAATGACATAAAGAAAAACAAATAAACTATAAACCAAAAGGCAAATCATTTAAAATGGCCGCCGCCTCAATGGGGTAAAGGGTTAGACGAGGTTCCTTCTGGGGCCTCGGTGCGACTGGGTGAATCCTGGTGGTGCTGTAGGGTAGGATGGGAGAGGGTATCAGTACCACTGGGATGGCTGTGCTGTCAGCTGACAACAGTTCAACAAGGCAGACTGTTAGCTAATGGTTTGCCAATTTATAAACTGTTTTCTGTTAGCTTGTCGTAAACATAATGTGCTTTCGAATTCAGGGTATCATTAAAACAGAACAACATAGTAGTCAGGTGAATACCTGAAATTCAGTTGAAAGCTGTTTAATTAAAGCAATTTGCTGCTGACATTGGACATATGAATGTATGTTGTTAAAAGCGTTCAACAAGCAGTGTTTTAAAATGATTTTTATTATTTTTGATCCGTTTGTCAAAAGCCAATGCCGTGTGCGTCTGATTGAACACATCTGCATTCCATGCTGAGCCCAACATGGCTCGACAATCACTGACATCAGACATGACATCTATACTGTCTAGAGGAAAGCACATCATCTGCCTAATAAAATCACACAGACACAACATAACGTCCACAGATATTTTTCTGAAAAGTCTACCTTAAAAGGATGTCAACGTTTCTTAGAACACAGTGTACCCTACTAAATGTTTTACTTTAGGTGAAGGACTTCAACTCTGACTTAGCACAGACATGAGTAAGAGAGAGACAGACAGACAGACAGACAGACAGACAGACAGACAGACAGACAGACAGACAGTGAAATAAAAGACTGTTGTCTGGTCTGGGGCTGTCTGGAGTCTAGACTGGGACTAGACTGGGACTAGACTGGGACTAGACTGGGACTAGACTGGGACTAGACTGGGTCTAGACTGGGACTAGACTGGGTCTAGACTGGGACTAGACTGGGACTAGACTGGGACTAGACTGGGTCTAGACTGGGACTAGACTGGGACTAGACTGGGACTAGACTGGGACTAGACTGGGTCTAGACTGGGACTAGACTGGGACTAGACTGGGACTAGACTCGGACTAGACTGGGACTAGACTCGGACTAGACTGGGACTAGACTGGGACTAGACTGGGACTAGACTGGGACTAGACTGGGACATTTGAACATCTTGACATGGTTCTGTTATAATCTCCACCCGGCACAGCCAGAAGAGGACTGGCCACCCCTCAGAGCCTGGTTCCTCTCTAGGTTTCTTCCTCGGTTCTGGCCTTTCTAGGCAGTTTTTCCTAGCCACTGTGCTTCTACACCTGCATTGCTTGCTGTTTGAGGTTTTAGGCTGGGTTTCTGTACAGCACTTTGTGACATCAGCTGATGTAAGAAGGGCTATATAAATACATTTGATTTGATTTGATTTTGGATTTGGACTGGGGTTTTCTGGAGTCTAGTCTTGGACTGTCTGGAGTCTGGACCCCATCCCTCTAACTGAGTCTAGACTTGGACTGTCTGGAGTCTGGACCCCATCCCTCTAACTGAGTCTAGACTTGGACTGTCTGGAGTCTGGACCCCATCCCTCTAACTGAGTCTAGACTTGGACTGTCTGGAGTCTGGACCCCATCCCTCTAACTGAGTCTAGACTTGGACTGTCTGGAGTATAGTCTCCCTCTAACTGAACTGAGCCAATACAATACAATACATCTAGTGTTCGCTCTAAGTGCTACAGTCAAAGTTATCCCTACACACAGACGTAGGATCAGATAACACTATGTTCAGCCCTAACCTAATTTGACCCTAGATCAGAGGTTGGGGACAACGCCTATACCTCCTCACCGATAAATACTGAGGTAGGATAAGATATAACCATGCACAGCACTAACCTTAAAGACATGGACATGTATATCTGCCTACTACATACTGTAGAGAGTCTGAACCACTACTACATACTGTAGAGAGTCTGAACCCACTACTACATACTGTAGAGAGTCTGAACCCACTACTACATAATGTAGAGAGTCTGAACTCACTACTACACACTGTAGAGAGTCTGAACCCACTACTATATACTGTAGAGAGTCTGAACCCACTACATTTACATCATTTACATTTAAGTCATTTAGCAGACGCTCTTATCCAGAGCGACTACAAATTGGTGAATTCACCTTCTGACATCCAGTGGAACAGCCACTTTACAATAGTGCATCTAAATCATTTAAGGGGGGGTGAGAAGGATTACTTTATCCTCATCCTAGCATTCCTTGAAGAGGTGGGGTTTCAGGTGTCTCCGGAAGGTGGTGATTGACTCCGCTGTCCTACTACATACTGTAGAGAGTCTGAACTCACTGGCTTACTACATACTGTAGAGAGTCTGAACCCACTACTACATATCAGAGAGTCTGAACCCACTACTACATACTGTAGAGAGTCTGAACCCACTACTACATACTGTAGAGAGTCTGAACCCACTAATACATACTGTAGAGAGTCTGAACCCACTAATACATACTGTAGAGAGTCTGAACCCACCACTACATACTGTAGAGAGTCTGAACTCACTACTACATACTGTAGAGAAAGTCTGGAAACCTAATTACTACATACTGTAGAGAGTCTGAACCCACTACTACATACTGTAGAGAGTCTGAACCCACTACTACATACTGTAGAGAGTCTGAACTCACTACTACATACTGTAGAGATTCTGAACCCACTACTACCACTGTAGAGAGTCTGAACCCACTACTACATACTGTAGAGAGTCTGAACCACTACTACATACTGTAGAGAGTCTGAACCCACTACTACATACTGTAGAGAGTCTGAACCCACTACTACATACTGTAGAGAGTCTGAACCCACTACTACATACTGTAGAGAGTCTGAACCCACTACTACATACTGTAGAGAGTCTGAACCCACTACTACATACTGTAGAGAGTCTGAACCCACTACTACATACTGTAGAGAGTCTGAACCCACTACTACATACTGTAGAGAGTCTGAACCCACTACTACATACTGTAGAGAGTCTGAACCCACTAATACATACTGTAGAGAGTCTGAACCCACTACTACATACTGTAGAGAGTCTGAACCCACTAATACATACTGTAGAGAGTCTGAACCCACTACTACATACTGTAGAGATTCTGAACGCAGCCATTTGTATTCCAGTATGTCTGTCCTGTGATACGGTGAGTCTGTGTTCCAGTCTGTGTTCCAGTCTGTGTTCCAGTCTGTGTGCCAGTCTGTGTTCCAGTCTGTGTTCCAGTCTGTGTTCCAGTCTGTGTTCCAGTCTGTGTTCCAGTCTGTGTTCCAGTCTGTGTTCCAGTCTGTGTTCCAGTCTGTGTTCCAGTCTGTGTTCCAGTTCGTGTGCCAGTCTGTCTTCCAGTCTGTGTTCCAGTCTGTGCCAGTCTGTGTTCCAGTCTGTGTTCCAGTCTGTGTTCCAGTTTGTGTTCCAGTCTGTGTTCCAGTCTGTGTTCCAGTCTGTGTGCCAGTCTGTGTTCCAGTCTGTGTTCCAGTCTGTGTTCCAGTTTGTGTTCCAGTCTGTGTTCCAGTCTGTGTTCCAGTCTGTTTTCCAGTCTGTGTTCCAGTCTGTGTTCCAGTCTGTGTTCCAGTCTGTGTGCCAGTCTGTGTTCCAGTCTGTGTTCCAGTTTGTGTTCCAGTCTGTGTGCCAGTCTGTGTTCCAGTCTGTGTGCCAGTCTGTGTTCCAGTCTGTGTTCCAGTCTGTGTTCCAGTCTGTGTTCCAGTTTGTGTTCCAGTCTGTGTTCCAGTCTGTGTTCCAGTCTGTGTTCCAGTCTGTGTGCCAGTCTGTGTTCCAGTCTGTGTTCCAGTCTGTGTTCCAGTCTGTGTTCCAGTTTGTGTTCCAGTCTGTGTGCCAGTTCTGTGTTCCAGACTGTGTGCCAGTCTGTGTTCCAGTCTGTGTGCCAGTCTGTGTTCCAGTCTGTGTTCCAGTCTGTGTTCCAGTCTGTTTTCCAGTCTGTGTTCCAGTCTGTGTTCCAGTCTGTGTTCCAGTCTGTGTTCCAGTCTGTGTTCCAGTCTGTTCCAGTCTGTGTTCCAGTCTGTGTTCCAGTCTGTGTTCCAGTCTGTGTTCCAGTTTGTGTTCCAGTCTGTGTTCCAGTTTGTGTCTCCAGTCTGTGTTCCAGTCTGTGTTCCAGTCTGTGTTCCAGTCTGTGTTCCAGTCTGTGTGCCAGTCTGTGTTCCAGTCTGTGCCAGTCTGTGTTCCAGTCTGTTCCAGTCTGTCTTCCAGTCTGTGTTCCAGTCTGTGTTCCAGTCTGGGTGTTCCAGTCTGTGTTCCAGTCTGTGTTCCAGTCTGTGTCTAGTTTGTGTTCCAGTCTGTGTGCCAGTCTGTGTTCCAGTCTGTGTTCCAGTCTGTGTTCCAGTATGTGTTCCAGTCTGTGTTCCAGTCTGTGTTCTTAGCATGTGTGTGTTCCAGTCTGTGTGCCAGTCTGTGTTCCAGTATGTGTTCCAGCATGTGTTCCAGTCTGTGTTCCAGTCTGTGTTCCAGTCTGTGTTCCAGTCTGTGTGCCAATCTGTGTTCCAGTCTGTGTTCCAGTCTGTGTTCCAGTCTGTTCCAGTCTGTGTTCCAGTCTGTGTTCCAGTCTGTGTGCCAGTCTGTGTTCCAGTCTGTGTTCCAGTCTGTGTGCCGGTCTGTTCCAGTCTGTGTTCCAGTCTGTGTTCCAGTCTGTGTTCCAGTCTGTGTTCCAGTCTGTGTGCCAGTCTGTGTTCCAGTCTGTGTTCCAGTCTGTGTTCCAGTCTGTGTTCCAGTCTGTGTTCCAGTCTGTGTTCCAGTCTGTGTGCCTCTCTCTGTAGCTGTATCTTTATCTCCAGCTCCCTATTCTCCCTGTGATCTGATTGGCCCAGAGGTTGGCCTATGCCTGCATCCCAAATGGCACTATGTCCTTTTGACCAGAGCCCCTGTGGGGCCCAGTAGAAGTGCACTTTGTAGGAAATAGGTTCCCATTTGGCATGCAGACCCGCCCCGTTAACATTCATGTATGCATTGGATGTCAAGCGGTCTGAATATTCAGGCATCAGAGGTCAGGGAAGGGGACGGGGTAGACGATCTGAGGCTGCCTTCCAGCTACACGAGGCGTTGGGTTACTGATTGCATAGCCGCTGGCGCTGTTTTCACAGCCATTGCTACCCTGCAAGGGCTCGAGGTATAGAGAGAGAGAGAGAGAGAGAGAGAGAGAGAGAGAGAGAGAGAGAGAGAGAGAGAGAGAGTGTGTGTGTGTGGAGGAATAGGAGAGAGAGAGAGAGAGAGAGAGAGAGAGAGAGAGAGAGGAGAGAGTCTGCAGGTTTTGGTAGCGGGCCGTGGCACTGTATTGTCCTCAACGCGAGCAAAGAAGTTGTTATGCCTTGTCAGGAACTAATGGGGATCCATAATAAACCCAGGAAGAGTAGCTGCTGCCTGGCAGGAACCAATGGGGATCCATAATAAACCCCAGGAAGAGTAGCTGCTGCCTTGGCAGGAACTAATGGGGATCCATGATAAACCCCAGGAAGAGTAGCTGCTGCCTTGGCAGGAACTAATGGGGATCCATAATAAACCCCAGGAAGAGTAGCTGCTGCCTTGCAGGAAATATGGGATCCATGAATAAAACCCCAGGAAGAGTAGCTGCTGCCTTGGCAGGAACTAATGGGGATCCATAATAAACCCCAGGAAGAGTAGCTGCTGCCTTGTCAGGGACTAATGGGGATCCATACAAACCCCAGGAAGAGTAGCTGCTGCCTTGTCAGGAACTAATGGGGATCCATAATAAACCCCAGAAGATAGCTGGCTGCCTTGGCAGGGAACTAATGGGATCCATGATAAACCCCAGGAAGAGTAGCTGCTGCCTTGGCAGGAACTAATGGGGATCCATGATAAACCCCAGGAAGAGTAGCTGCTGCCTTGAGAGGAACGAATGGGGATCCATGTCAAACCCCAGGAAGAGTAGCTGCTGCCTTGGCAGGAACTAGTGGGGATCCATAATAAACCCCAGGAAGAGAGTAGCTGCTGTCTTGACATGAACTAATGGGGATCCATAATAAACGCCAGGAAGAGTAGCTGCTGCCTTGACAGGAACTAATGGGGATCCATAATAAACCCCAGGAAGAGTAGCTGCTGCCTTGGCAGAACCAGTGGGGATCCATAATAAACCCCAGGAAGAGTAGCTGCTGTCTTGACAGGAACTAATGGGGATCCATAATAAACGCCAGGAAGAGTAGCTGCTGCCTTGACAGGAACTAATGGGGATCCATAATAAACCCCAGGAAGAGTAGCTGCTGCCTTTGCAGGAACTAGTGGGGATCCATAATAAACCCCAGGAAGAGTAGCTGCTGTCTTGACAGGAACTAATGGGGATCCATAATAAACCCCAGGAAGAGTAGCTGCTGCCTTGGCAGGAACTAATGGGGATTCATAATAAACCCCAGGAAGAGTAGCTGCTGCCTTGACAGGAACTAATGGGGATCCATAATAAACCCCAGGAAGAGTAGCTGCTGCCTTGTCAGGGACTAATGGGGATCCATAATAAACCCCAGGAAGAGTAGCTGCTGCCTTG
>NW_027010865.1:0-28007 GCF_036934945.1 Oncorhynchus masou masou | reverse complement strand
ATAGTAGATAGTGTATAGGTACAGGGTTAGATAGTAGATAGTGTATAGGTACAGGGTTAGATAGTAGATAGTGTATAGGTACAGGGTTAAGATAACAGAGTAGTGTATAGGTACAGGGTTAGATAGTATAGTGTATAGGTACAGGGTTAGATAGTAGATAGTGTATAGGTACAGGGTTAGATAGTAGATAGTGTATAGGTACAGGGTTAGATAGTAGATAGGTACAGGGTTAGATAGTGTATAGGTAAATAGGCTAGATGGTGAAAGGGGCGTCATGTCAGATAGCAGATATGCATGGTGGCACATACGGTAGGATAAGTGCTTGCAAGCAGTCGAGGAGTACAGCATTGCGGCCAGACAGCAGATATGCAGGCAATGCGCCGCAGTGATGGTGCATATACTATGCGATACAGATAGCGCATGTAGGCACAGGGTTATAGGTATAGGCACAGGGTTGTGATAGCAGATTATAAAGGTGTTGTATTTATGTAGGGTATAAAAATAATAGATTAAAAAGTATGGCGCTATTATGGGCCAGATTAAAGAGGAGCAAAGAAGATTAGGCAGAGGTGGCAGGTAAGAAAGGACAGCATAGGTACAGGTTAGATAGTGATGCGCAGGCAACAGGCCAGATAGCAGAGAAGCGCATGCTACTGGTGTCGTAGACAGCAGACAGCGCATGGTGCTGCTGGCGTCGGTGATTAGCAGGCGATTGCGCGCCGCGTCAGACAGCGGCTGGCAATATGCCAGATGAAAAGTGATGAAGTGTCGAAAAATAGACAGCAAGATGCAGCATGGCGCTGCACGGCGGCCAGATGGTGCTGGCGACAGCGCATGTTGCGCGCTGGTACAGATACAGTGCATGGTGCCAGGCGAGCAGCACATTGCGCATAAAGCAGGCCAGACAGCAGATATGGCAGCGTCATAGTCAGATGTGCAGATAGTGACAGGCACAGGCCGATATGCAGGCAACAGGTCGACAGCAGATAGCGGTGAACAGCCAGACAGCAGACGTTAAGGCGCGCTTGCGGCCAGAGGTACAGGGCAACAGGTCATGATATGATGAAAGTACAGCAACAGGCGAGATTAGCAGATAGCAGGCACAGGGCGACAGCGCACAGCGCTGGCGTCGATTAGCAGATAGCGTGTTAGGCGCTGGCGGCCAGATTGTGCGCAGATATCGAAGTGCACAGGCACAGGGTTGTGATGAAGATTGCGCATGAATAGGTGTCGACAGTGCGGTGCAACAGGTTGATAGCAGATAGTAGCGAGGCACAGGCCGACAGCAGATATATGGCGGCAACAGGTCAGATTATATGGCGCGCTGGCGTCAGACAGCAGATTAGCGCATATGGGCAACAGGTCAGACAGCAGACAGCGCATGGCGGCACAGGTTTCAGACAGCAGAGCTGGCGCACAGGCAAAACAGGCCGACAGGCATAAAAATATGTCAGGCATATTGCGCGCAGGCACAGGGTCGATAGCAGACAGCGCATGGCGCGCTTGCGCTGGATATAGAGCAGTGCATAGGCAACAGGCCAGACAGCGAAGAAAAGGTTATGTCAGACAGCACAGTGCATGGCGCGCTGGTGGGCCGGGATTGTGCAGACAGCGCATATACCGGTGCCGACGTAGCGATAGCAGGCGCACAGGCCAGACAGTGCAGGCGCGGCGTCACAGCACAGGTGCTCAGGTCGCATTTTCACAGCGCGGCTGTAGCGCTGGTGTCAGACAGTGCACAGACACAGGCCGACGCAGAAAGCGCAGGTAACAGGGCCAGATAGTGCATAGGCACATGCGGGTCAGATAGTGCATATACCGCGGGCGGATAGGACAGTATAGGCGATTGCGTCAGATATGCATATGGCATGCCAGCAGAGGAGCGCATAGGCATTAGGCCAGATAGCGCATAGTATTGCGCGTCATAAGCCAGATTAAAGTGCAGAGGCATAGTGTCGACAGCAGACAGTGCATAGGCAACAGGCCAGACAGTAGATATGCAAGGACAGATAGCGTATAGTACAGGGCCGATGTAGCAGATGGTGCGTACAGGAAAACAGGCCAGATTGTGCAGACAGTGCAGGCAACAGGTCAGACAGCAGGCGCGCTGGTGCGGCTTGACAGGCTGGTATATGCTGGCGTCAGACAAAGGTGATATGCGAAAAAGCGTGTCAGGCTCAGACGAGCAGGTAGTAACATGTCGATAGCGACAGCGCAGCAGGCACGAGGCCGACAGAGAGGCAGGCAAAACAGGTCAGACAGCAGACAGTGCACAGGCAACAGGCCAGACAGCAGACAGCCAGCGGTGCGAACAGGGGCCAGATGTTGGTGCGATATGCCGAAAATACGCCCAGACAGCAGCAACATGCTTCAGATACCAGCAGACAGCGCATTGCGCGCTTATGTCAGACAGCGCATGGTGCTGTCGACAGCACAGGCACAGGTCGAACAGTGATTAAAAAGTGGTTGCGCGTCATGGCTAATAGTGCAATAGCAGTGCCCGCACAGCGATAAAGGGTGTTTGCGTCAGACAGCGCGGTTGCGCGTCAGGTCAGATGTTGCGCACAGGCATGCGGCCAGATAGCAGACAGTGCACAGGCACAGGGCCAGAGCAGCACAGGCAAATGGCGTCAGACGGTGCCGTTATCACGCGGTTGCGCGTTATGTCAGACAGGCAGGCACAGGGCCGACAGCAGACAGTGCAGCAGGCAACAGTCATGAAAGGGCGCCGTTACGCAGAGCGGCAGGCACAGGCCAGATGAAAGAGAGCGCGAAATATGGCCACAGTGAGCAGCACAGCACACGCCAGGATACAGCGCACATATTACGTCAGACAGAGGCGTTGTTGAGGTCAGACAGCGCAGGCGCTGAAACAGAGGCGCCGCAGACGCGAGAGGTGGCGCGCCGCGCTGATAGCGCAAATGCGGCTGACGCACACGACAGCGAAACATACGAGATGAGCAGAGAAGAGTCGATATCGCGACAAAAAGAAAGGCCAGTCAGGGATGAGCGTACGAAACAGGCTGCGATGCGTTATAGCGAGATTAGCAGACGAGCGCAGAGCGAACAGCGGGTCGACAGCGGCAACAGGCCAGACAGTAGGCGGGCACATGCAACAGGCCAACAGATATAGCAAAATGACAGGCGATACGCGCAGGGGCTGATGAGCATGCGGCGTCATGCCCACCGCGCGGAGAGCGAAACATGCAATACAGGCGAAAGGCGCTGGCGCACGCCAGCAGCAGATATACAGCGCAACAGACAGCAGACAGTGACAGCAATAGGACGGCGACACGCAGATAAGAGGCAAATGAGCGGTTAATAGCCAAATAGGGCCAGATATGAGGCAATATGCCAGATTGTGAAGACACGCGGCGCGCCAGTACCGATAGCGCAGACGGGAAACAGGCTGAGAGCAAAGAAAGATGTTTTTAGCGCCACAGCACGCATATACAGAGGCGTTTGCGGGGGCCAGACAGCAGACAGCGGCGGCAACAGGCCAGATATGTTGTTGCGTCAGACAGCAGACAGGTAGACAGCGCGCAGACGGCGCAGACAGTGCAGCGCCGGCGTCAGATGCAGAAGATAGCGTGCATAGGCAACAGGCTGACAGCGATGAAAATATGCTGAGACAGCGCAGGTGGCGGGTTATGCCGCATGCATATATTATGCCGAGAAAGGAGGAAAGCAGGCGGTCAGGCCAGATAGCGATGGCGCGCTGGCGCCATGGCCGCACGCTTGCAACGCGGCCACAGCAGACGGCGGCGAGGGCACCAGGTCAGACAGACAGCGCCACAGCCGGCGGGCCAGACAGCAGAATGGCGTCAGGCACAGCAGACAGCCAGTGCAGAATGACAGCGCGATAGCGCGAGCGCTACGGCCAGATAGGTGTAGACAGCAGCGCAGCCAGCACGACGAGCGCGCTGGCGGCATTATGGCCAATGCGCATGGCGTACAGGCGGCCATGCCATATTTTCAGTGACGTTTTGCCAGCTGCGCCTGGCACGGTGACAGCGGCGGCGGGCATTGCGGCCGATACAGCCGTAGGCAACAGGCCAGATAGCAGACAGCAGCCAGTGCCGCAGATGAGCGATTGCGCGCGGCAGGCGCTGGCGGCCGGACAGCGCGAGCGTCGGCGGGCCACGGTCGCCAGGCGTTGCGGCTAATACAGCAGATAGCGGCGTACGCGCTGAACGCGCAGACAGCAGGCATGTCGAGAGCAAAGGTGCGCCGGCGCCAGACGGCGTATTGCGCGCAGGGTTGCAGACGGCGATGGCGCGCCGCCGCCGCAACAGGCAGGGGTACGCGTCAGGCGCTGAGCGCGATGTAATGCAGCAGCGCGGGCAGGGCCGACAGCAAGACAGCAGCATTGCGCAACAGAAAACAATGTTGCGACGCGCACGGTATGGCGCCAGAAAGTACAGCACAGCAATACTGCGGAGTTTAGCGAGCGCAGCGACGGCGCCTGAACAGCACAGCGCACATGTGCGCCGGCCGAGGCGATGGCGCACAGGCAACAGCGGCCAGACAGCTACCAGGTCAGCGTTGAGCTGAAAGTAAAGCAGGCAACAGGCCAGACGCAGCGCACAGCCACGCCAGACAGCAGACAGCGCATTGCGGGCGCAGCCATCGAGCGGTAGCCGGCACGGCGGCGTCATACGACAGCGAGAGGGCAGAAACAGCGATGAGTTTGCAGGCAACATAACAGCGTAGCGCAGCTGGTGAGCGAAGACAGCATGTGCTGCGTCGATGGCGCGCTTAGCGCAACAGCCAGACAGCGTGATGGTGCACAGCGCGACAGTGATAGTACAGGCGTCATGCCAGATTGCGGCAGGCGGCATGTTGCGCTCGATAAAGGCAGGTGCGCAAGGCGTCAAGTGGCCAGAGCAGCGCAAGGTTGCAGTCACGCCAGCAGCGGGAAGGCCGACAGCACGGCGCTGAAACACGTCAGGTCAGCACAGGGCGCCAGTGCCACAGCATGATGGCAGGAATGTGCCGATAGCAGACGGCATAGGGTACAGGGGCGATAGCAGATAAGTGCAGGGCATTGCGTCAGACAGTGCAGGCGGGGCGAAAATGGGGATAAACAGATAGCCAGCAGCATTGCGCTGATAGCAGGATAGAAAGCGCCGCGGCTGACAGCGCATATGGCGTCATGCTGAGTAGGAAAAGGCGCACGAATGATGTGCATAGAAAAACGGCGTTACGCATGTTATGTCAGACAGTGGCAGTTGGTGGCAGGCACAGTCAGATGTTGCACGCGCATGCAACATGCCGACAGCAGATGAAAGTGCAGTTGCGTTTATCAGCGCAGCAGGCACGGCTGTATATGCAGTAGGTGCGCTGCACGTGACGCGCCAGGCGTCAGCAGCCGAGATGAAGCGCACAGCGTCATGCTGCGAGCAGCAGATGGTGCAGCGGCAAGACAGGCCGAGCAGCAGACAGCGCTATGCGCCCAGATGCAGACAGGTGCGAGGGCTGGCGTCAGATATGCAGGCGCTTATGTCAGGTCAGCAGATGGCATGCGCGTGGTGTCACATTTGCGATGGCGCAGCCAGTGCAGGTCAGAGCTGAGCGCGGCGCCATTGCGGCTACCAGCAGCGAAGACAGCAAGAAAATATGCCAACGAGGCGCCATGCCGACGTTGAGTAGGCAGCAGGCACAGCTGTGGCGATATACGGCAAAATATGTCGACGGAAGATGCGGAAAGCAGTGTTACGCGGCGCCGCGGCTTACGCCGCGATGTTGCGCGCTGGCGGCCGATATGCGAACAGCCATGCAGATACGCCAGTCATGTCAGACAGCAGACATGTTGCAGCGCTCAGACAGCAGATGGCGTGCAGCAGGCAAACATGCATGGTGATGAAACAGACAGCGCATGGAGCAGCCAGGCGGCGCTACACAGCAAGACAGTGAAAGAGCGCTGGTGGCGCAGCGTTGGCGCCGGTGAGAAACAGATGGCGCGAAATGGGCCGGCGCAGGATGAGCGCGCATTATGGCACGGCGTCGATGAAAAACAGCGCTCGGCGTCATCAGCGATGAGCGCGCGCGCTACGGCCGGATATGCCAGGCACAGGCCAGATAGGAGGAGCGCATGCCCGAAGGTGACAGCAGAAAACCGCCGCGCCAGACGTAGCAGAGCCATGCGCAGCGGCCATGTCAGACAGCGATAGCGGCAGCGTCAGCGGTCAGATGAAGAAGATGTTTTGTAGCAACAGGCCACACAGTGCGACGGCACAGGAACAGACAGCGCCGCGTCGACAGATGAGCTGCCGCGCAACAGGCTTTCGGATTGTGAAGGACGCTTTTGCGCTCACGCTCAGATACGAGCAAACGGCGGCTTATTGCTGGCGCGTCATGCCGAGTGATGCATGAACAGCCAGATGATTGCGCATAGCGCGTTATCGATGGCGAGGAGCAGTTGCGCTACGGCGGTCGATTTCTGCGCGGCATGAAATGCCGGTGGCCAGACGGTGCCGAGATGCGCAGCGCGAACAGACAGCAGATTAGGCGCATGGCGTTGCGCTGACGGCGACGAGGCAGCAGGCAACATACGACAGCAGATGCGGCGTCAGGCCATCGCGAGCGGCGGTATGCGCCGGCGCGCTCAGACGCCGACGCATGGTGCCAGCCAGAGGTGGATGCGCGCCATGCCTCGCACGATACGCATGTGCAATGGCGGGCCAGATTTCAGCAGATATAAACAGTCGCTGGCGGCCAGACGGCGATGCGCGCATGGCGAGGCCAGATAAAGAAGAAACATGCTGACAGCAGACGGCTGGCGGTGCACAGTGCGGTCGATAGATGAGCATAAAGACAGCGCACAGCAGACAGCCGTCAGACAGCAGAGGATGTAGGTGAAATATGCGAGCGAGCGCACAGCGCCAAAAATGTAGACGTTGAAAATATGCCAGACAAAGATTGCAGCGCATGGTTACGTCGACAGTGCACAGCGCCGCGCCACGGTGTGCATTGCGGCACAGGCGAGTTTAGCAGATTGGCGCACAGGCAACAGGTTGACAGCGACAGGCGTAAAAATATGGTTTGACCATATTCAGCGTGCGGCGGTGGCAAAGAGCGCCGTCGATGCGACAGCGAGGCCAGACAGACAGCAGGCGCTGGCGGGCCAGAGTTGCGCGCACAGCGCCAGTCAGTTGCAGACAGTGCACAGGCACGGCGCCAGATTGGTGCGTGCATGGTGCGCAAATAAGCGATGCAGATATGACAGTGTCGTTTACGCTGACAATTGGTGATTACGACGTTAAGATTAAGTTATGATTATGATAGCAGATATGACAGCAGATGTTATTACATTGTTAAGATGTCGACGTTGGTGATGTTGACCGCGATAAGGCGATATGAGCAGCAGACAACCGATATGACAGCAGATAAAGCGATGTTCGACAGCAAGATAAGCGGTGATTAAGCGACAGCAGACTGTCGATATAAGATACTGACAGCATTGCTATGACAGTGATAGATCTTGTTAAGATACAGCATTGGTGATAAAGATGCTGATGTTAAGATAGCAGATACAGATAGCAGATTAAGCGATATGGATATAAGATATGAGACAGATAGCAGATGTTTAGTTGTTAAGATGTTTATCGCTAAGACAAGCAAGACATGACAGCAGATGTTTGATAGCAGATATGACTGCGACAGCAGATTATGACAGTAGATAGGCATACAGCCGATAGCAGATATGACAGGTGATCAGATAGATAACGATGATAGCAGATAAAATAAGGGAAAAGGTCAGATTGTGCAGATGATAGTGCATAGGCAATAGGTTTAGATAGCAGATAAATGATAGGCAACAGGTCAGATATGACAGGCAACAGGGTCAGATAGCAGATTGACAGACAGGCAACAGGACAGCAGACAAAGTGCATAAAGATAATCGTGATAGTAGATATTGCAGATAATTGATAAAGATAAGTGATAGCCGATAGCAGACAGGACAGGTCAGATATGACCTGTGATGCCAGCAGACAGGGTAAGATAGCAGATAGTGCATAGGCAACAGGATCAGATTGTGTTTATCAAGGCAACAGGTCAGGACAGCATTACGTCGACAGGTCAAGACAGCAGATTAAGATGGCATATACAGATAATAAGATCAAACAGCAGACAAAGGCAACAGGCCTGATAGCAGATTACAAGTGACAGCAGACAACCTGATGGTTAGACAGCAGATAGTGACAGCGCATTGCGTGGCCAGAGCTGTGCAGATGTGCAGGTAACAGTGGCCGATAGTGCAGGCACAGCGTTAGACAGCAGATATGCATGGTGGCAACAGGCTGCCAGGGATAGCGTGTATAGTAGGCGGCCAGGCCAGGATAGCAGATTCAGCGCATAGGGGCAAACAGGCTCAGATTGTGCAGACGTAGCGCGTTAGGCAACAGGGCTAGACAGCGAAGATTAGGTGCAACAGGGGCCAGATAGCAGATAAGTGCAGAAGCAGGGCAAACAGGTCAGATGGCAGGAGGAGCATGCAGCAGGCACAGTGGCCAGATAGCAGACAGTGCATAGGCAACAGGCTAGGATTAGCAGATGAGGCACAGGAATAGATAGGCAGAGTTAGCGCATAGGCAACAGGGTCAGGACAGCAGATAGTGGCGTTAGCCACAGGGTTGACAGCAGATAGTGCATATGTTGAATAAGGCGAGATATGAGTGGCCAGATTTCAGCAGATGAGCGCATGGCAAGCAGGGCTGATAGGGCAGACAGCGCATAGGCGTACAGGGCTGCAGATTAGCAAGATGGCAGCATTGCGGCATAACAGGGTCAGATAGCAGATAGGCACAGGTCAGGGGATTAGCAGATATGCACAGGCACAGGGCTTAGATAAGTGGCATAGGCAACAGGGCCAGATGAAGGTACAGGCAACAGGGTCAGGACAGCAGGACAGCGCATAGGCGACAGGGTTTAGACAGTAGTGATGAAGCGCGGGCAACAGGCCAGGCAGCATAGCACAGTGCAAATATGGCCAGACAGAGTCGGCCAGTGCACAGGCAACAGTGGCCAGGGATAGCAGATAGTGTACAGGCAACAGGTCAGGGATAGCAGAGCAGTGCATAGGCACAGGCCGATTATGACAGCAAACAGGTCAGCAGGGTAGTCAGATATGCCAGAGATACGTAGGCAAGTGCAGTGCGTCATGTCAGACAGCAGATAAAGCGCATGCGCACAGGCACGAGTGAAGTGGCATAGGCAACAGGTCAGGATAGCAGACAGTGCATATAGGCACAGGGTCAGGATTAGCAGATAGCATGAGGCACAGGGTCAGATAGCAGATTGTTACAGGCAAACAGGGTCAGGATACAGCGCACAGGCAACAGGGTCAGATTAAGCAGATTAGATTAGGCACAGGGTCAGGGTCAGATTGGGAAGCGCATATGGCAACAGGTCAGATAGCGCATAGGCAACAGGGGGCCAGATTAGCAGATAGCATAGGCAACAGGGTCAGATTAGCAGATAGTGCATAGGCAACAGGGTCAGATTAGTAGATAGTGCATAGGCAACAGGGTAGATAGCAGATGAGCGCACAGGCACAGGTCAGATAGCAGATATATAGGCAACAGGTCAGGATAGCAGATAGTGCATAGGCAACAGGCTTCTAGATAGCAGATAGGTACAGGGTTAGATAGTAGATAGTGTATAGGCACAGGGTTAGATAGACAGTGTATAGGCACAGGGTTAGATGGTATAGTGTATAGGTAACAGGGTTAGATAGTAGATAGTGTATAGGTACAGGGTTAGATAGTGTATAGGTACAGGGTTAGATAGTAGATATAGTGTATAGGTACAGTTAGATAGTAGATAGTGTATAGGCACAGGGTTAGATAGTAGATAGTGTATAGGCAACAGGGTTAGATAGTAGATAGTGTATAGGTACAGGGTTAGATAGTAGATAGTATAGGTATTAGAGTGTATAGGTACAGGGTTAGATAGTGATAGTGTATAGTACAGGGTTAGATAGTAGATAGTGTATAGGTACAGGGTTAGATAGTAGATAGTGTATAGGTTAGATAGTAGATAGTGTATAGGCAGTACAGGGTTAGATAGTAGATAGTGTATAGGGTTACAGGGTTAGATAGTGTATAGGTACAGGGTTAGATAGTAGATAGTGTATAGGTACAGGGTTAGATAGTAGATAGTGTACAGGGTTAGATAGTAGATAGTGTATAGGTACAGGGTTAGATAGTAGATAGTGTAGGTACAGGGTTAGATAGTAGATAGTGTATAGGTACAGGGTTAGATAGTAGATAGTGTATAGGTATAGGTTAGATAGTAGATAGTGTATAGGTACAGGGTTAGATAGTAGATAGTGTATAGGTACAGGGTTAGATAGTAGGTACAGGGTTAGATAGTGTATAGGTACAGGGTTAGATAGTAGATAGTGTATAGGTACAGGGTTAGATAGTAGATAGTGTATAGGTACAGGGTTAGATAGTAGATAGTGTATAGGTACAGGGTTAGATAGTAGATAGTGTATAGGTACAGGGTTAGATAGTAGATAGTGTATAGGTACAGGGTTAGATAGTAGATTAGATAGTATAGGTATAGGCACAGGGTTAGATAGTAGTGATAGTTAGATATAGGTACAGGGTTAGATAGTAGATAGTGTATAGGTACAGGGTTAGATAGTAGATAGTGTATAGGTACAGGGTTAGATAGTAGATAGTGTATAGGTACAGGGTTAGATAGTAGATAGTGTATAGGTACAGGGTTAGATAGTAGATAGGTACAGGGTTAGATAGTAGATAGTGTATAGGTACAGGGTTAGATAGTAGATAGTGTATAGGTACAGGGTTAGATAGTAGATAGTGTATAGGTACAGGGTTAGATAGTAGATAGTGTATAGGTATAGATAGTGATAGGTACAGGGTTAGATAGTAGATAGTGTATAGGTACAGGGTTAGATAGTAGATAGTGTATAGGTACAGGGTTAGATAGTAGATAGTGTATAGGTACAGGGTTAGATAGTAGATAGTGTATAGGTACAGGGTTAGATAGTAGATAGTGTATAGGTACAGGGTTAGATAGTGTATAGGTACAGGGTTAGATAGTAGATAGTATAGGTACAGGGTTAGATAGTAGATAGTGTATAGGTACAGGGTTAGATAGTAGATAGTGTATAGGTACAGGGATAGTAGATAGTGTATAGGTACAGGGTTAGATAGTAGATAGTGTATAGGTACAGGGTTAGATAGTAGTGTGTATAGGTACAGGGGATAGTAGATAGTATAGGTAGTAGTAGATAGTGTATAGGTACAGGGTTAGATAGTAGATAGTGTATAGGTACAGGGTTAGATAGTAGATAGTGTATAGGTACAGGGTTAGATAGTAGATAGTGTATAGGTACAGGGTTAGATAGTAGATAGTGTATAGGTACAGGGTTAGATAGTGTATAGGTACAGGGTTAGATAGTAGATAGTGTATAGGTACAGGGTTAGATAGTAGATAGTGTATAGGTACAGGGTTAGATAGTGTATAGGTACAGGGTTAGATAGTAGATAGTGTATAGGTACAGGGTTAGATAGTAGATAGGTACAGGGTTAGATAGTAGATAGTGTATAGGTACAGGGTTAGATAGTAGATAGTGTATAGGTACAGGGTTAGATAGTATAGGTACAGGGTTAGATAGTAGATAGTGTATAGGTACAGGGTTAGATAGTAGATAGTGTATAGGTACAGGGTTAGATAGTAGATAGTGTATAGGTACAGGGTTAGATAGTGTATAGGTACAGGGTTAGATAGTAGTATAGGTACAGGGTTAGATAGTAGATAGTGTATAGGTACAGGGTTAGATAGTAGATAGTGTATAGGTACAGGGTTAGATAGTAGATAGTGTATAGGTACAGGGTTAGATAGTGTTAGATAGTAGTATAGTGTATAGGTACAGGGTTAGATAGTAGATAGTGTATAGGTACAGGGTTAGATAGTAGATAGTGTATAGGTACAGGGTTAGATAGTAGATAGTGTATAGGTACAGGGTTAGATAGTGTATAGGTACAGGGTTAGATAGTAGATAGTGTATAGGTACAGGGTTAGATAGTAGATAGTGTATAGGGGGTTAGATAGTAGATAGTGTATAGGTACAGGGTTAGATAGTAGATAGTGTATAGGTACAGGGTTAGATAGGGTTAGATAGTAGATAGTGTATAGGTACAGGGTTAGATAGTAGATAGTGTATAGGTACAGGGTTAGATAGTAGATAGTGTATAGGTACAGGGTTAGATAGTAGATAGTGTATAGGTACAGGGTTAGATAGTAGATAGTGTATAGGTACAGGGTTAGATAGTAGATAGTGTATAGGTACAGGGTTAGATAGTAGATAGGTACAGGGTTAGATAGTAGATAGTGTATAGGTACAGGGTTAGATAGTAGATAGTGTATAGCTAGGGTTAGATAGTGATAGGTACAGGGTTAGATAGTAGATAGTGTATAGGTACAGGGTTAGATAGTGTATAGGTACAGGGTTAGATAGTATAGGTACAGGGTTAGATAGTAGATAGTGTATAGGTACAGGGTTAGATAGTAGATAGATGTATAGGTACAGGGTTAGATAGTAGATAGTGTATAGGTACAGGGTTAGATAGTAGGGTACAGGGTTAGATAGTAGATAGTGTATAGCTACAGGGTTAGATAGTAGATAGTGTATAGGTACAGGGTTAGATAGTAGATAGTGTAGGTACAGGGTTAGATAGTAGATAGTGTATAGGTACAGGGTTAGATAGTAGATAGTGTATAGGTACAGGGTTAGATAGTAGATAGTGTATAGGTACAGGGTTAGATAGTAGATATATAGGTACAGGGTTAGATAGTAGATAGTGTATAGGTACAGGGTTAGATAGTGTATAGGTACAGGGTTAGATAGTAGATAGTATAGGTACAGGGTTAGATAGTAGATAGTGTATAGGTACAGGGTTAGATAGTAGATAGTGTATAGGTACAGGGTTAGATAGTGTATAGGTACAGGGTTAGATAGTGTATAGGTACAGGGTTAGATAGTAGATAGTGTATAGGTACAGGGTTAGATAGTGTATAGGTACAGGGTTAGATAGTAGATAGTGTATAGGTACAGGGTTAGATAGTAGATAGTGTATAGGTACAGGGTTAGATAGTAGATAGTGTATAGGTACAGGGTTAGATAGTAGATATAGGTACAGGGTTAGATAGTAGATAGTGTAGGTACAGGGTTAGATAGTGTATAGGTACAGGGTTAGATAGTAGATAGTGTATAGGTACAGGGTTAGATAGTAGATAGTGTATAGGTACAGGGTTAGATAGTAGATAGTAGATAGTGTATAGGTACAGGGTTAGATAGTAGATAGTGTATAGGTACAGGGTTAGATAGTGTATAGGTACAGGGTTAGATAGTGGTATAGGTTACAGGGTTAGATAGTGTATAGGTATAGGGTTAGATAGTGTATAGGTACAGGGTTAGATAGTAGATAGTGTATAGGTACAGGGTTAGATAGTAGATAGTGTATAGGTACAGGGTTAGATAGTAGATAGTGTATAGGTACAGGGTTAGATAGTAGATAGTACAGGTACAGGGTTAGATAGTAGATAGTGTATAGGGTTAGATAGTAGATAGTGTATAGGTACAGGGTTAGATAGTAGATAGTGTATAGGTACAGGGTTAGATAGTGTATAGGTACAGGGTTAGATAGTAGATAGTGTATAGGTACAGGGTTAGATAGTAGATAGTGTATAGGTACAGGGTTAGATAGTAGATAGTGTATAGGTACAGGGTTAGATAGTAGATAGTGTATAGGTACAGGGTTAGATAGTAGATAGGTACAGGGTTAGATAGTAGATAGTGTATAGGTACAGGGTTAGATAGTAGATAGTGTATAGGTACAGGGTTAGATAGTATAGGTATTAGATAGTGTATAGGTACAGGGTTAGATAGTAGATAGTGTATAGGTACAGGGTTAGATAGTAGATAGTGTATAGGTACAGGGTTAGATAGTAGATAGTGTATAGGTACAGGGTTAGATAGTAGATAGTGTATAGATAGTAGATAGTGTATAGGTACAGGGTTAGATAGTAGATAGTGTATAGGTACAGATAGGGTTAGATAGTAGATAGTGTATAGGTACAGGGTTAGATAGTAGATAGTGTATAGGTTAGATAGTAGATAGTTAGATATAGTACAGGGTTAGATAGTAGATAGTGTATAGGTACAGGGTTAGATAGTAGATAGTGTATAGGTACAGGGTTAGATAGTGTATAGATTAGTGTAGATAGTGTAGGTACAGGGTTAGATAGTGTAGATTAGATAGTATAGGTACAGGGTTAGATAGTAGATAGTGTATAGGTACAGGGTTAGATAGTAGATAGTGTATAGGTACAGGGTTAGATAGTAGATAGTGTATAGGTACAGGGTTAGATAGTAGATAGTGTATAGGTACAGGGTTAGATAGTAGATAGTGTATAGGTACAGGGTTAGATAGTATAGTGTATAGGTACAGGGTTAGATAGTAGATAGTGTATAGGTACAGGGTTAGATAGTAGTATAGGTACAGGGTTAGGTAGATAGTGTATAGGTACAGGGTTAGATAGTGTATAGGTACAGGGTTAGATAGTAGATAGTGTATAGGTACAGGGTTAGATAGTAGATAGTGTATAGGTACAGGGTTAGATAGTGTATAGGTACAGGGTTAGATAGTAGATAGTGTATAGGTACAGGGTTAGATAGTAGATAGTGTATAGGTACAGGGTTAGATAGTAGATAGTGTATAGGTACAGGGTTAGATAGTAGATAGTGTAGGGTAGATAGTATAGGTACAGGGTTAGATAGTAGATAGTGTATAGGTACAGGGTTAGATAGTGTATAGGTACAGGGTTAGATAGTAGATAGTGTATAGGTACAGGGTTAGATAGTAGATAGTGTATAGGTACAGGGTTAGATAGTGATAGTGTATAGGTACAGGGTTAGATAGTAGATAGGTACAGAGGTTAGTATAGGTACAGGGTTAGATAGTAGATAGTGTATAGGTACAGGGTTAGATAGTGTATAGGTACAGGGTTAGATAGTAGATAGTGTATAGGTACAGGGTTAGATAGTAGATAGTGTATAGGTACAGGGTTAGATAGTGTATAGGTACAGGGTTAGATAGTGTATAGGTACAGGGTTAGATAGTGTATAGGTACAGGGTTAGATAGTAGATAGTGTATAGGTACAGGGTTAGATAGTAGATAGTGTATAGGTACAGGGTTAGATAGTAGATAGTGTATAGGTACAGGGTTAGATAGTAGATAGTGTATAGGTACAGGGTTAGATAGTAGGTACTCTGTTAGATAGTGTATAGGTACAGGGTTAGATAGTAGATAGTGTATAGGTACAGGGTTAGATAGTAGATAGTGTATAGGTACAGGGTTAGATAGTAGATAGTGTATAGGTACAGGGTTAGATAGTAGATAGTGTATAGGTACAGGGTTAGATAGTAGATAGTGTATAGGTACAGGGTTAGATAGTGTATAGGTACAGGGTTAGATAGTAGATAGTGTATAGGTACAGGGTTAGATAGTAGATAGTGTATAGGTACAGGGTTAGATAGTGTATAGGTACAGGGTTAGATAGTAGATAGTGTATAGGTACAGGGTTAGATAGTAGATAGTGTATAGGTACAGGGTTAGATAGTAGATAGTGTATAGGTACAGGGTTAGATAGTAGATAGTGTATAGGTACAGGGTTAGATAGTGTATAGGTACAGGGTTAGATAGTAGATAGTGTATAGGTACAGGGTTAGATAGTAGATAGTGTATAGGTACAGGGTTAGATAGTAGATAGTGTATAGGTACAGGGTTAGATAGTAGATAGTGTATAGGTACAGGGTTAGATAGTAGATAGTGTATAGGTACAGGGTTAGATAGTAGATATAGGTACAGGGTTAGATAGTGATAGTGTATAGGTACAGGGTTAGATAGTGATATGTATAGGTACAGGGTTAGATAGTAGATAGTGTATAGGTACAGGGTTAGATAGTAGATAGTGTATAGGTACAGGGTTAGATAGTAGATAGTGTATAGGTACAGGGTTAGATAGTAGATAGTGTATAGGTACAGGGTTAGATAGTAGATAGGTGGGTATAGGTACAGGGTTAGATAGTAGATAGTGTATAGGTACAGGGTTAGATAGTGTATAGGTACAGGGTTAGATAGTAGATAGTGTATAGGTACAGGGTTAGATAGTAGATAGTGTATAGGTACAGGGTTAGATAGTAGTATAGTGTATAGGTACAGGTTAGATAGTGGGTTTAGATAGTAGATAGTGTATAGGTACAGGGTTAGATAGTAGATAGTATAGGTACAGGGTTAGATAGTAGATAGTGTATAGGTACAGGGTTAGATAGTAGATAGTGTATAGGTACAGGGTTAGATAGTAGATAGTGTATAGGTACAGGGTTAGATAGTAGATAGTGTATAGGTACAGGGTTAGATAGTAGATAGTGTATAGGTACAGGGTTAGATAGTGTATAGGTACAGGGTTAGATAGTAGATAGTGTATAGGTACAGGGTTAGATAGTAGATAGGTACAGGGTTAGATAGTAGATAGTGTATAGGTACAGGGTTAGATAGTAGATAGTGTATAGGTACAGGGTTAGATAGTGATAGTGTATAGGTACAGGGTTAGATAGTAGATAGTGTATAGGTACAGGGTTAGATAGTAGATAGTGTATAGGTACAGGGTTAGATAGTGTATAGGTACAGGGTTAGATAGTGTATAGGTACAGGGTTAGATAGTAGATAGTGTATAGGTACAGGGTTAGATAGTAGATAGTGTATAGGTACAGGGTTAGATAGTAGATAGTGTATAGGTACAGGGTTAGATAGTAGATAGTGTATAGGTACAGGGTTAGATAGTGTATAGGTACAGGGTTAGATAGTAGATAGTGTATAGGTACAGGGTTAGATAGTAGATAGTGTATAGGTACAGGGTTAGATAGTGTATAGGTACAGGGTTAGATAGTAGATAGTGTATAGGTACAGGGTTAGATAGTAGATAGTGTATAGGTACAGGGTTAGATAGTAGATAGGTACAGGGTTAGATAGTAGGTACAGGGTTAGATAGTGTATAGGTACAGGGTTAGATAGTAGATAGTGTATAGGTACAGGGTTAGATAGTGTATAGGTACAGGGTTAGATAGTAGATAGTGTATAGGTACAGGGTTAGATAGTACAGATAGTGTATAGGTACAGGGTTAGATAGTAGATATATAGGTACAGGGTTAGATAGTACAGGGTTATATAGGTATAGGTACAGGGTTAGATAGTAGATAGTGTATAGGTACAGGGTTAGATAGTAGATAGTGTATAGGTACAGGGTTAGATAGTATAGGCATAGTGTATAGGTACAGGGTTAGATAGTAGATAGTGTATAGGTACAGGGTTAGATAGTAGATAGTGTATAGGTACAGGGTTAGATAGTAGATAGTGTATAGGTACAGGGTTAGATAGTTTATAGTTAATTGGTAAGATAGTGTATAGGTACAGGGATTAGATAGTGTATAGGTACAGGGTTAGATAGTAGATAGTGTATAGGTACAGGGTTAGATAGTAGATAGTGTATAGGTACAGGGTTAGATAGTGTATAGGTACAGGGTTAGATAGTAGATAGTGTATAGGTACAGGGTTAGATAGTATAGATAGTGTATAGGTACAGGGTTAGATAGTAGATAGTGTATAGGTACAGGGTTAGATAGTAGATAGTGTATAGGTACAGGGTTAGATAGTAGATATGTATAGGTACAGGGTTAGATAGTAGATAGTGTATAGGTACAGGGTTAGATAGTAGATAGTGTATAGGTACAGGGTTAGATAGTAGATAGTGTATAGGTACAGGGTTAGATAGTAGATATGTATAGGTACAGGGTTAGATAGTAGATAGTGTATAGGTACAGGGTTAGATAGTAGATAGTGTATAGGTACAGGGTTAGATAGTAGATAGGTACAGGGTTAGATAGTGTATAGGTACAGGGTTAGATAGTAGATAGTGTATAGGTACAGGGTTAGATAGTGTATAGGTACAGGGTTAGATAGTGTATAGGTACAGGGTTAGATAGTAGATAGTGTATAGGTACAGGGTTAGATAGTAGATAGTGTATAGGTACAGGGTTAGATAGTAGATAGTGTATAGGTACAGGGTTAGATAGTAGATAGTGTATAGGTACAGGGTTAGATAGTAGATAGTGTATAGGTATAGGTACAGGGTTAGATAGTAGATAGTGTATAGGTACAGGGTTAGATAGTAGATAGTGTATAGGTACAGGGTTAGATAGTAGATAGTGTATAGGTACAGGGTTAGATAGTAGATAGTGTATAGGTACAGGGTTAGATAGTAGATAGTGTATAGGTACAGGGTTAGATAGTAGATAGTGTATAGGTACAGGGTTAGATAGTAGATAGGTACAGGGTTAGATAGTAGATAGTGTATAGGTACAGGGTTAGATAGTAGATAGTGTATAGCTACAGGGTTAGATAGTAGATAGTGTATAGGTACAGGGTTAGATAGTAGATAGGTACAGGGTTAGATAGTAGATAGTGTATAGGTACAGGGTTAGATAGTAGATAGTTACAGGGTTAGATAGTAGATAGTGTATAGGTACAGGGTTAGATAGTAGATAGTGTATAGGTACAGGGTTAGATAGTAGATAGTGTATAGGTACAGGGTTAGATAGTAGATAGTGTATAGGTACAGGGTTAGATAGTAGATAGTGTATAGGTACAGGGTTAGATAGTAGATAGTGTATAGGTACAGGGTTAGATAGTAGATAGTGTATAGGTACAGGGTTAGATAGTAGATAGTGTATAGGTACAGGGTTAGATAGTAGATAGTGTATAGGTACAGGGTTAGATAGTAGATAGTGTATAGGTACAGGGTTAGATAGTAGATAGTGTATAGGTACAGGGTTAGATAGTAGATAGTGTATAGGTACAGGGTTAGATAGTAGATAGGTACAGGGTTAGATAGTGTATAGGTACAGGGTTAGATAGTAGATAGTGTATAGGTACAGGGTTAGATAGTAGATAGTGTATAGGTACAGGGTTAGATAGTAGGTACAGGGTTAGATAGTGTATGTAGGTACAGGGTTAGATAGTAGATAGTGTATAGGTACAGGGTTAGATAGTGTATAGGTACAGGGTTAGATAGTAGATAGTGTATAGGTACAGGGTTAGATAGTAGATAGTGTATAGGTACAGGGTTAGATAGTAGATAGTGTATAGGTACAGGGTTAGATAGTAGATAGTTAGATATAGGTGTATAGGTACAGGGTTAGATAGTATAGACAGGGTTAGATGTGTATAGGTACAGGGTTAGATAGTAGATAGTGTATAGGTACAGGGTTAGATAGTAGATAGTGTATAGGTACAGGGTTAGATAGTGTATAGATAGTGTATAGGTACAGGGTTAGATAGTAGATAGTGTATAGGTACAGGGTTAGATAGTAGACAGGGTAGATAGTAGATAGTGTATAGGTACAGGGTTAGATAGTAGATAGTGTATAGGTACAGGGTTAGATAGTAGATAGTGTATAGGTACAGGGTTAGATAGTAGATAGGTATAGGTACAGGGTTAGATAGTAGATAGTGTATAGGTACAGGGTTAGATAGTAGATATGTATAGGTACAGGGTTAGATAGTAGATAGTGTATAGGTACAGGGTTAGATAGTAGATAGTGTATAGGTACAGGGTTAGATAGTAGATAGTGTATAGGTACAGGGTTAGATAGTAGATAGTGTATAGGTACAGGGTAGATAGTGTATAGGTACAGGGTTAGATAGTAGATAGTGTATAGGTACAGGGTGTATAGATTAGATAGATAGTGTATAGGTACAGGGTTAGATAGTAGATTATAGGTACAGGGTTAGTAGTGTATAGTACAGGGTTAGATAGTGTATAGGTACAGGGTTAGATAGTAGATAGTGTATAGGTACAGGGTTAGATAGTAGATAGTGTATAGGTACAGGGTTAGATTAGATAGTGTATAGGTACAGGGTTAGATAGTAGATAGTGTATAGGTACAGGGTTAGATAGTAGATAGTGTATAGGTACAGGGTTAGATAGTAGATAGTGTATAGGTACAGGGTTAGATAGTAGATAGTGTATAGGTACAGGGTTAGATAGTAGATAGTGTATAGGTACAGGGTTAGATAGTAGATAGGTACAGGGTTAGATAGTAGATAGTGTATAGGTACAGGGTTAGATAGTGTATAGGTACAGGGTTAGATAGTAGATAGTGTATAGGTACAGGGTTAGATAGTAGATAGTGTATAGGTACAGGGTTAGATAGTACAGGGTTAGATAGTAGATAGTGTATGTATAGGTACAGGGTTAGATAGTAGATAGTAGATAGTGTATAGGTACAGGGTTAGATAGTAGATAGTGTATAGGTACAGGGTTAGATAGTAGATAGTGTATAGGTACAGGGTTAGATAGTGTATAGGTACAGGGTTAGATTAGATAGTGTATAGGTACAGGGTTAGATAGTAGATAGTATAGGTACAGGGTAGTAGATAGTGTATAGGTACAGGGTTAGATAGTAGATAGTGTATAGGTACAGGGTTAGATAGTTAGATAGTTAGATAGTGTATAGGTACAGGGTTAGATAGTAGATATAGGTACAGGGTTAGATAGTAGATAGTGTATAGGTACAGGGTTAGATAGTAGATAGTGTATAGGTACAGGGTTAGATAGTGTATAGGTACAGGGTTAGATAGTGTATAGGTACAGGGTTAGATAGTAGATAGTGTATAGGTACAGGGTTAGATAGTAGATAGTGTATAGGTACAGGGTTAGATAGTAGATAGTGTATAGGTACAGGGTTAGATAGTAGATAGTGTATAGGTACAGGGTTAGATAGTAGATAGTGTATAGGTACAGGGTTAGATTAGATAGTAGTATATAGGTACAGGGTTAGATAGTAGATAGTGTATAGGTACAGGGTTAGATAGTAGATATGTATAGGTACAGGGTTAGATAGTAGATAGTGTATAGGTACAGGGTTAGATAGTAGATAGTGTATAGGTACAGGGTTAGATAGTAGATAGTGTATAGGGGTTAGATAGTAGATAGTGTATAGGTACAGGGTTAGATAGTAGATAGTGTATAGGTACAGGGTTAGATAGTGTATAGGTACAGGGTTAGATAGTAGATAGTGTATAGGTACAGGGTTAGATAGTAGATAGTGTATAGGTACAGGGTTAGATAGTGTATAGGTACAGGGTTAGATAGTAGATAGTGTATAGGTACAGGGTTAGATAGTAGATAGTGTATAGGTACAGGGTTAGATAGTGTATAGTGTATAGGTACAGGGTTAGATAGTAGATAGTGTATAGGTACAGGGTTAGATAGTAGATAGTGTATAGGTACAGGGTTAGATAGTAGATAGTGTATAGGTACAGGGTTAGATAGTATAGATAGTGTATAGGTACAGGGTTAGATAGTAGATAGTGTATAGGTACAGGGTTAGATAGTAGATAGTGTATAGGTACAGGGTTAGATAGTGTATAGGTACAGGGTTAGATAGTAGATAGTGTATAGGTACAGGGTTAGATAGTAGATAGTGTATAGGTACAGGGTTAGATAGTAGATAGTGTATAGGTACAGGGTTAGATTAGATAGAGATAGTGTATAGGTACAGGGTTAGATAGTATAGGTATAGATAGTATAGGTACAGGGTTAGATAGTGTATAGGTACAGGGTTAGATAGTAGATAGTGTATAGGTACAGGGTTAGATAGTAGATAGTGTATAGGTACAGGGTTAGATAGTGTATAGGTACAGGGTTAGATAGTGTATAGGTACAGGGTTAGATAGTAGATAGTGTATAGGTACAGGGTTAGATAGTAGATAGTGTATAGGTACAGGGTTAGATAGTATAGTGTATATAGGTACAGTGTATAGGTACAGGGTTAGATAGTAGTATAGTGTATAGGTACAGGGTTAGATAGTAGATAGTGTATAGGTACAGGGTTAGATAGTAGATAGTGTATAGGTACAGGGTTAGATAGTGTATAGGTACAGGGTATAGGTACAGGTAGTTAGATAGTAGATAGTGTATAGGTACAGGGTTAGATAGTAGATAGTGTATAGGTACAGGGTTAGATAGTAGATAGTGTATAGGTACAGGGTTAGATAGTAGATAGTGTATAGGTACAGGGTTAGATAGTAGATAGTGTATAGGTACAGGGTTAGATAGTAGATAGTGTATAGGTACAGGGTTAGATAGTAGATAGTGTATAGGTACAGGGTTAGATAGTAGATAGTGTATAGGTACAGGGTTAGATAGTAGATAGTACAGGGTTAGATAGTAGATAGTGTATAGGTACAGGGTTAGATAGTAGTAGTAGGTACAGGGTTAGATAGTGTATAGGTACAGAATTAGATTAGATAGTAGATAGTGTATAGGTACAGGGTTAGATAGTAGTAGTGTATAGGTACAGGGTTAGATAGTAGATAGTGTATAGGTACAGGGTTAGATAGTAGATAGTGTATAGGTACAGGGTTAGATAGTAGATAGTGTATAGGTACAGGGTTAGATAGTAGATAGTGTATAGGTACAGGGTTAGATAGTAGATTAGTGTGTATAGGTACAGGGTTAGATAGTGTATAGGTACAGGGTTAGATAGTAGATAGTGTATAGGTACAGGGTTAGATAGTGATATGTATAGGTACAGGGTTAGATAGTAGATAGTGTATAGGTACAGGGTTAGATAGTAGATATAGGTACAGGGTTAGATAGTAGATAGTAGTATAGGTACAGGGTTAGATAGTAGATAGTGTATAGGTACAGGGTTAGATAGTAGATAGTGTATAGGTACAGGGTTAGATAGTAGATAGTGTATAGGTACAGGGTTAGATAGTAGATAGTGTATAGGTACAGGGTTAGATAGTAGATAGTGTATAGGTACAGGGTTAGATAGTAGATAGTGTATAGGTACAGGGTTAGATAGTAGATAGTGTATAGGTACAGGGTTAGATAGTGTATGTATAGGTACAGGGTTAGATAGTGTATAGGTACAGGGTTAGATAGTAGATAGTGTATAGGTACAGGGTTAGATAGTAGATAGTGTATAGGTACAGGGTTAGATAGTAGATTAGTGTATAGGTACAGGGTTAGATAGTAGATAGTGTATAGGTACAGGGTTAGATAGTAGATAGTGTATAGGTACAGGGTTAGATAGTAGATAGTGTATAGGTACAGGGTTAGATAGTAGATAGTGTATAGGTACAGGGTTAGATAGTAGATAGTATACAGGGTAGATAGTGTATAGGTACAGGGTTAGATAGTAGATAGTGTATAGGTACAGGGTTAGATAGTAGGTACAGGGTTAGATAGTAGATAGGTATAGGTTAGATAGTAGATAGTGTATAGGTACAGGGTTAGATAGTAGATAGTGTATAGGTACAGGGTTAGATAGTAGATAGTGTATAGGTACAGGGTTAGATAGTGTATAGGTACAGGGTTAGATAGTAGATAGTGTATAGGTACAGGGTTAGATAGTAGATAGTATAGGTACAGGGTATAGGTATAGGGTTAGATAGTGTATAGGTACAGGGTTAGATAGTAGATAGTGTATAGGTACAGGGTTAGATAGTGTATAGGTACAGGGTTAGATAGTAGATAGTGTATAGGTACAGGGTTAGATAGTAGATAGTGTATAGGTACAGGGTTAGATAGTAGATAGTGTATAGGTACAGGGTTAGATAGTAGATAGTGTATAGGTACAGGGTTAGATAGTAGATAGTGTATAGGTACAGGGTTAGATAGTGTATAGGTACAGGGTTAGATAGTGATAGGTACAGGGTTAGATAGTAGATAGTGTATAGGTACAGGGTTAGATAGTAGATAGTGTATAGGTACAGGGTTAGATAGTAGATAGTGTATAGGTACAGGGTTAGATAGTAGATAGTGTATAGGTATAGGTACAGGGTTAGATAGTAGATAGTGTATAGGTACAGGGTTAGATAGTAGATAGGTACAGGGTTAGATAGTAGATAGTGTATAGGTACAGGGTTAGATAGTAGATAGTGTATAGGTACAGGGTTAGATAGTAGATAGGTACAGGGTTAGATAGTAGATAGTGTATAGGTACAGGGTTAGATAGTGTATAGGTACAGGGTTAGATAGTAGATAGTGTATAGGTACAGGGTTAGATAGTGTATAGGTACAGGGTTAGATAGTAGATAGTGTATAGGTACAGGGTTAGATAGTAGATAGTGTATAGGTACAGGGTTAGATAGTAGATAGTGTATAGGTACAGGGTTAGATAGTAGATAGTGTATAGGTACAGGGTTAGATAGTAGATAGTGTATAGGTACAGGGTTAGATAGTATAGATAGTAGTATAGGTATAGGTACAGGGTTAGATAGTAGATAGTGTATAGGTACAGGGTTAGATAGTGTATAGGTATTAGATAGTAGATAGTGTATAGGTACAGGGTTAGATAGTGTATAGATAGTGTATAGGTACAGGGTTAGATAGTAGATAGTGTATAGGTACAGGGTTAGATAGTGTATAGGTACAGGGTTAGATAGTGTATAGGTACAGGGTTAGATAGTAGATAGTGTATAGGTACAGGGTTAGATAGTAGGTATTAGATAGTAGATAGTATAGGTACAGGGTTAGATAGTAGTATGTATAGGTACAGGGTTAGATAGTAGATAGGTACAGGGTTAGATAGTAGATAGTGTATAGGTACAGGGTTAGATAGTAGATAGTGTATAGGTACAGGGTTAGATAGTAGATAGTGTATAGGTACAGGGTTAGATAGTAGATAGTGTATAGGTACAGGGTTAGATAGTAGATATGTATAGGTACAGGGTTAGATAGTAGATAGTGTATAGGTACAGGGTTAGATAGTAGATAGTGTATAGGTACAGGGTTAGATAGTAGATAGTGTATAGGTACAGGGTTAGATAGTAGATAGTGTATAGGTACAGGGTTAGATAGTAGATAGTGTATAGGTACAGGGTTAGATAGTAGATAGTGTATAGGTACAGGGTTAGATAGTGTATAGGTACAGGGTTAGATAGTAGATAGTGTATAGGTACAGGGTTAGATAGTGTATAGGTACAGGGTTAGATAGTAGATAGTGTATAGGTACAGGGTTAGATAGTAGATAGTGTATAGGTACAGGGTTAGATAGTAGATAGTGTATAGGTACAGGGTTAGATAGTGTATAGGTACAGGGTTAGATAGTAGATAGTGTATAGGTACAGGGTTAGATAGTAGTATAGGTACAGGGTTAGATAGTAGATAGTGTATAGGTACAGGGTTAGATAGTGTATAGGTACAGGGTTAGATAGTAGATAGTGTATAGGTACAGGGTTAGATAGTAGATACAGGGTTAGATAGTGTATAGGTACAGGGTTAGATAGTAGATAGTGTATAGGTACAGGGTTAGATAGTAGATAGTGTATAGGTACAGGGTTAGATAGTAGATAGTGTATAGGTACAGGGTTAGATAGTGTATAGGTACAGGGTTAGATAGTGTATAGGTACAGGGTTAGATAGTAGATAGTGTATAGGTACAGGGTTAGATAGTGTATAGGTACAGGGTTAGATAGTAGATAGTGTATAGGTACAGGGTTAGATAGTAGATAGTGTATAGGTAGAGATAGTGTATAGGTACAGGGTTAGATAGTAGATAGTGTATAGGTACAGGGTTAGATAGTAGATAGTGTATAGGTACAGGGTTAGATAGTAGATAGTGTATAGGTACAGGGTTAGATAGTAGATAGTGTATAGGTACAGGGTTAGATAGTAGATAGTGTATAGGTACAGGGTTAGATAGTGTATAGGTACAGGGTTAGATAGTAGATAGTGTATAGGTACAGGGTTAGATAGTAGATAGTGTATAGGTATAGGGTTAGATAGTGTATAGGTACAGGGTTAGATAGTAGATAGTGTATAGGTACAGGGTTAGATAGTGTATAGGTACAGGGTTAGATAGTAGATAGTGTATAGGTACAGGGTTAGATAGTAGATAGTGTATAGGTACAGGGTTAGATAGTAGATAGGTACAGGGTTAGATAGTAGATAGTGTATAGGTACAGGGTTAGATAGTAGATAGTGTATAGCTACAGGGTTAGATAGTAGATAGTGTATAGGTACAGGGTTAGATAGTAGATAGGTACAGGGTTAGATAGTGATATGTAGGTACAGGTTAGATAGTGTATAGGTACAGGGTTAGATAGTAGATAGTGTATAGGTACAGGGTTAGATAGTAGATAGTGTATAGGTACAGGGTTAGATAGTATAGATTAGATAGTAGATAGTGTATAGGTACAGGGTTAGATTAGATTAGATAGTAGATAGTGTATAGGTACAGGGTTAGATAGTAGATAGTGTATAGGTACAGGGTTAGATAGTAGATAGTGTATAGGTACAGGGTTAGATAGTAGATAGTGTATAGGTACAGGGTTAGATAGTAGATAGTGTATAGGTACAGGGTTAGATAGTGTATGATAGTAGATATGTAGGTACAGGGTTAGATTAGTAGATAGTGTATAGGTACAGGGTTAGATAGTAGATAGTGTATAGGTACAGGGTTAGATAGTAGATAGTGTATAGGTACAGGGTTAGATAGTAGATAGTGTATAGGTACAGGGTTAGATAGTAGATAGTGTATAGGTACAGGGTTAGATAGTAGATAGTGTATAGGTACAGGGTTAGATAGTAGATAGGTACAGGGTTAGATAGTAGATAGTGTATAGGTACAGGGTTAGATAGTAGATAGTGTATAGGTACAGGGTTAGATAGTAGATAGGTACAGGGTTAGATAGTAGATAGTGTATAGGTACAGGGTTAGATAGTAGATAGTGTAGGGTTAGATAGGTATAGGGTTTAGATAGAGATAGTGTATAGGTACAGGGTTAGATAGTGTATAGTGTATAGGTACAGGGTTAGATAGTAGATAGTGTATAGGTACAGGGTTAGATAGTGTATAGGTACAGGGTTAGATAGTAGATAGTGTATAGGTACAGGGTTAGATAGTGTATAGGTACAGGGTTAGATAGTGTATAGGTACAGGGTTAGATAGTGTATAGGTACAGGGTTAGATAGTAGATAGTGTACAGGGTTAGATAGTTAGATAGTGTATAGGTACAGGGTTAGATAGTAGATAGTGTATAGGTACAGGGTTAGAGATAGCAGACAGTGCATAGGTAACAGGTCAGATAGATAGTGTATAGGTACAGGGTTAGATAGTGTATAGGTACAGGGTTAGATAGTAGATAGTGTATAGGTACAGGGATAGTAGATAGTGTATAGGTACAGGGTTAGATAGTGTATAGGTACAGGGTTAGATAGTGATATAGGTACAGGGTTAGATAGTAGATAGTGTAGATAGATAGTATAGGTACAGGGTTAGATAGTAGATAGTGTAGGGTACAGGGTTAGATAGTAGTGTGTATAGGTACAGGGTTAGATAGTGTATAGGTACAGGGTTAGATAGTAGATAGTGTATAGGTACAGGGTTAGATAGTAGATAGTGTATAGGTACAGGGTTAGATAGTGTATAGGTACAGGGTTAGATAGTAGATAGTGTATAGGTACAGGGTTAGATAGTGTATAGGTACAGGGTTAGATAGTGTATAGGTACAGGGTTAGATAGTGTATAGGTACAGGGTTAGATAGTGTATAGATAGTAGTATAGGTACAGGGTTAGATAGTAGATAGTGTATAGGTACAGGGTTAGATAGTAGATAGTGTATAGGTACAGGGTTAGATAGTGTATAGGTACAGGGTTAGATAGTAGATAGTGTATAGGTACAGGGTTAGATAGTGTATAGGTACATAGTAGATAGTGTATAGGTACAGGGTTAGATAGTAGTATAGGTATAGTAGTAGATAGTGTATAGGTACAGGGTTAGATAGTAGATAGTGTATAGGTACAGGGTTAGATAGTAGATAGTGTATAGGTACAGGGTTAGATAGTATAGATAGTAAAGTAGATAGTGTATAGGTACAGGGTTAGATAGTG